>NC_081421.1:93276817-93374326 GCF_949786415.1 Peromyscus eremicus | reverse complement strand
ACCACTGCCTGGCTCTGTTTCTAATGTGGCCTAGAACTCACAGAAATCCAGACAGATCTCTGCCTCCGAGTGATAGGATTAAGGGTGTGACCTCTGTGTCTAATCTAGTGGCTGGCTCTGTCTGACCTCTATGTCTAATCTAGTGGCTGGCTCTGTCCTCCGATCCCCAGGCAAGTTTATTAGGGTACACAATATATCACTACATAAAACTATTTATTTTACAGTCATTTAGTATTAGTTTAATTAAAATATTTATACAAAAGCTTGTGTAGTGGTAATTGCTCTGTCATGGGCATTTGTTTATTGAGAACATAATAGTTAAACAAGTGAGCTGTGACTGGGGATCTGGAAAGGGCTGGGTAGTATGTGTTCTACACTAGCTTGTAGTTTTTTCAGGGTCTCTCTTTCCTGTTCTCCCAGTCTAAGGGTGTAAAACAAAATACTCCCTACCAAAAGCTGCAGAAGCCATTTTTTTAAGCTTTGCAAATGATTTGTCTTTGTGTTTTCTTGCACTGTTGAAAACAGACTCTAAGGGAAAAGCCATGATCTTATCTTAAATCTCCATCCTGACAACAAGTTATCCTTCTATATCCTTCTATATCCTTTAGGCTCTGTTCTTTGTAGGCACTCCTAACTTTCATCATTTATGTTCTCTTTATTCCAGCATCTTGTGCCCACCAGTGTTCTTCCCAGCACTGTGTGTGTGCTTGCTGTTCCTTGTGCTCTTCTTTCTTCATCCTATCAGTTTAAATGTTGATATCTGTTTGTGTCTCCTTGCCCAAATTATTCTTTTTCTCTTTGACTCTGGCTAGTTGAGCTGTAATTACTTACTTCTTAATTTACTTTTGTCTGTGCTACCTTTCATAGACATGAATTGCATGTGGTGAGGAGCTTAGGAATTTATGAGTAAGAATTGGCAGATTACATTTTAGAAACGTTAAGTGATAAATCTAGTAACCCCAAACTTTTTTCTTTTTCTTTTCTCTTTCTTTTTCCTCCCTCCCCTCCCCTTTCTCCTCTTTTCTCCTCTCCTCTCCCCTCCTCTTCCCCTCCTCCTTCCACGTTCCCCTCCCCCTTCTATTTCTCTCTTCCCTTTCCCCTCCCCCCTTCCCCTTCTCCATCCCCTTCTCCATCCCCCTTTCTCTTCCCCCTTCCATTTTCCCCTTCCCTTCTTCCTTTTTTTTGTTAGTTGATTGATTGTTTGGGTCTGTTGTTTTGTTTTTCTAGACAGGGTTTCTCTGTGTAGCCCTGGCTGTCTTGGAACTCGGTCTATAGATCAGACTGGCCTCAAACTTAGAGATCTACCTCCAGATTAAAGGCATGGGCCACCACTGCCTGGCAGAAGTTTCTTTAAACTAGGGAAAATCATGGTCAGGATTTTTAGAAAAGTTCTGTGTATCAAGAAATGGAGGCTAGGGTTGTAGGACAGTGCAGGTAGGAGGTACATGCCTACATGAGGTCCTGGTTTCAGTACCTGTCCCTACAAAAAGTAAGTCAGGAAATACTCTGACTGCTCTGCACGTCTCAGACCTTCATCCATGCTGGCCACTTCATTGTCCCTGGAGTACTTTGACGTGCTGTGCTGTTTTCACTTACTTTTTATTCAATTATGCTCTTCTCTTAGAGAGCACACCTCATTTCTCTTCTAGGTAATTCTGTTTTCTTGGAATCTGTTTGAATAGAGAGCTGCTCAAGTGTGTGCTCTAAATTTATCTGTCCATCTTAGTGCTTGTCTATGTAGCTATCTTAAAATATGGCTCCATAATCACTGTGTGTTGCTGCAACTATCTTTTTTTAAAAAGATTGGTTTATTATGTATATAGTGTTTTGCCTACAAGCCAGAAAAGAACACCAGATCTCATGATAGATGTTTGTGAGCCACCATGTGGTTCCTGGGAATTGAACTCAGGACCTCAGGAAGAGCAGCCAGCACTGCTCTTAACCTCTGAGCCATCTCTCCAGCCCATGCTGCAACTATCTTAAATGTTTCTGTAATCATTGCATTTATTGCAGCTATCTAAAATGTGGTTCTGTAATCACTGCATTTTTGGAGCTATCTTAAATGTGGTTCTGTAATCACTGCATTTATTGCAGCTATCTTAAATGTGGTTCTGTAATCACTGCATTTGTTGCAGCCATCTTAAATGTGGTTCTGTAATCATTGCATTTTTGGAGCTATCTTAAATGTGGTTCTGTAATTAGTTGCATTTGTTGCAGTTATATTAATGTGGCTCTGTAATCATTATGCATTTATTGCAGCTTTCTTAAATGTGACCCTGTAATCACTGTGCATATGTTGCAGCCATCATCTTAAAATGGTCTTTTTCCTCTCTAAATGCAGAAAGAAGGAAAGAAAGAGCGAGCTGTGGTGGACAAAGTGTTTTTATCAAGGCTCTCACAGATCCTGAAAATCATGGTCCCTAGAACATTTTGTAAAGAGGTAAGTCTTATGAGATTATAATACTGTATGTTCAACTTTCCATATTCACAAGTATTCAGAACAATAAGTCATAGCAATTCAGGTAAGATGTTTTCTGTGTACGTAAAGAAGACTATTAGTCTCTAAATTAGCGCCTGTGTTGCTGAAGTAACCATTGCCTGCTCGTCACTTTTTAACACCCGTTTTTATCTAGTAGAAGCTTATGATAATTTTGTATTATCCTGATCTGTCGTCAGATCAGCACCTTCATGCTCCATGTGGTTTTAGGCTTTTTCCCTGCCCTTAGTCTCCATCCTCTCCTGTTTCCCTTGGTCTGTTTAATGTAATTTTCCTGCCACAGCTACTTCTGCTGTTCTAGACTTTCCCATCTTCTCACTTCCATGAAGTTGTACAACTCTGACTAAGTTTGTTGCTTTTTATGTATAACTCTTGCCTTAAACACTCAAGTTGAAAGCCCTAAGAAACCCTGACGGTGTTAAGAGACTTTTTATTTAACAAGTTGAACCTCATTTGTTTAGCTTGTACAAATTTAAGCTTCAGTGCTTATTGTTTAGTTAACACAGTAACCATTACCAGTGTTCTTTATTAAAGTAGTATATTAAAAATAAATAAGAAAATCACAAATTACCAAGCCAGATAGTCTTAAGTTACATGTCTAGTTTCCACCATTGTCTTTTTGTATAGTATAATTTTAAGTTCCTTTTAAACTTTATTTAACATTTATTATAGATAAAATATACATATACATATAATGTAAATAAATATTGTAAGAGTAAAACTTGGAAATTTGAAACCAAAAACTTCACCAAGTTATTGTTTCTTTTAACATTCTGAAATGCATTTAGTTTACTCTACATGGTTTATTTTAGACAGGCTACTTGATACTTATTGCTGTTATGCTGGTATCTCGAACATACTGTGATGTTTGGATGATTCAAAATGGGACGCTCATTGAAAGGTACTTGTTCATTCATGTTTTTCTTGTGTGTGTGAAATAGTAGTTTGCCTTGTATTTAAGCATTGCCTTTATAAGCAAAAAAAAAAAAATAGGGTAAAATATACTGAAGTCTAGTTATGTGTTTGTTCAAATATACTGAAGTCTAGTTATGTGTCTGTTCATTTACATAAATAGTTTCTGGGGTATTTCCTGTGTATTTCCTGGTAGCACTGTGGTACATGATGGTAGGGATGTGTACCAGTGAACAGGAGAAATTCTGTATCCAGCCTTGCTGAACTGACAGTGTGTCAAGGAGAACAGACAAGGAAGCCCAGAATTGCAATGCAGTCTAACAGGTGCTATATTCAAGCTTAAAAGATCAGGCGAAGGGGTTGGGGATTTAGCTCAGTGATACAGCGCTTGCCTAGCAAGCACAAGGCCCTGGGTTCAGTCCTCAGCTCAAAAAAAAAAAAAAAAAAAAAAAGAGCAGCAGGCAAGTGTTGAGTGTCTAAATTAATAAGATAATTTAGAGGAAAGTGTCAAATTGGTGAATCATATGGAGTGTGCCTTTTTCCTTTTAATAGGAAGAAAATCTTAAGCTTTTCTGTTTTTAACTTAATTTTTCATGGTTTTTATTGTATTTCTGATATAACTTAATCACTGCAATTGAAAATTTTGGATTTAATACTGAAAAGGGCAGTTGGGATCTCAGGTTGTTGCAGCACTCGTTTGATTTACTAGTGTAACATGAATGACAAAGTGAAAATTTTTGTTGGAATTCTTTTTTGTAGTATGCAGTGTTTATCAGATATGTATTAAAATATATACCTAAGGTACCTTTTTGGATAATATACCCAAACTTTCGAAATCTTTTAAAATGATGTTTTTCATTTATATCCTTGATCTGTAGAAAGCATGCTCTATGCCCATGTTTTCTTACTCATTTATGAAGGAAAGTGAAGAATTGTGATTGCCTAGGATAAAAACCCTTTGTAAACATGTATAGGTAAATTATGTAGGTTTTCAAACACGACAGTGATCTCCCTGAATGTATGTGCATTTCTTTTTGTGGGCCGTGTAGATTTAGAGTTTTGTCTTTGGAAGGAGAGAAGTCTCTGGCTTGTCTCTGTGGTGTCATTCTCTGGTGTTTGGTTGTCAGGAATTATTGGTTACTGATACTGTGTATTGCTGGGAGCTAAGCTACAGGCTGTGCTTTGGTAGCTGCTCTTCTGAAAATACGCTGTTTGGCCTGCCATTTATTAATTACAGGTTTTTGTTTGCCCACTGTTTTGACTCAGCACAAGGTTTTTCACAGTACTGTAAAATCTTCACAGCATGTTTAATGTAATATTGCCCAGCACACCAGGCAATCTAATTTTACATCCCTGTTTTCACCCCCACCCCATGCCTTTGTAGTTTCGTGTGTGCCTAAATCTTTTATTGTTATTTTCCCTGTTAATTTCCTCATTTTGGTAAACACAGTCTTTTTCTGAGAAAGGGCCAAGGAGAGTAAAATTTTGAGACCTTGTGGTTCTGAAAATGTCTTCTATGCTCACACACTCAATTGATGATTGAGCTGTCATCAGATTTTGAAAGTGTCACTGTATGGCTTCTAATTCTCACCTTGGCTGCAGGATCTAGAATCTTCAGTACCATCTTAAGAATTGCTGATGCCTAGGTCTCACTCAGGAGTTCCAGTTTAATTAGCTGTTGCTGTTTGAGACATCCCAGGTGATTCTAATTTGCAGGAAGGATTGAAAACTACCTATCATGTCTTTAATTCTATTAGCTAGAAAGTTTCTCCACACTTAGAACTTTATTCCCAAGAACCATCTATTGTGGGGATCCTCATTTTTATAGTAGTCATACTTTCACTTAAGGAACTTTTTCATTTCTGAAGCTATTACCTTATTTTCTTCTTAGTTGTCTTGTCATTTAGTTGCCAGGATTTTTTCTGTGTCTTTAATGGTCTTTGCTTATGTTAGAGGATGTTCTCAAGCAGCTTTTGACTCTTGGCTGTGAGTTCACAATTAAGAGTGAAGGCCTTAAAAAACAGTTAAGGCTTGTTGATCATCTGATTTCCGTTGAAGGATGTCTGTAGGAGTCTTACGTGTGTGCATGTGTGTGCATGTGCAATAATATTTTTTGGTCATGCTTTATATTTATATAAACTGTAAGCCCAAGTAATTTGAGGCCTTCATATGATAAATACACAGAAGACATTTCGAAACTTCCATATTTTTCTCTAATAATTTTATCTATATTTTAAGAGTCTCTCTACTTATTACCATTTTCACAAATGATACTGTATTTGTGTGTGGTAAAAGTATACAATTTATGCCCACTACAAATATTATATTAAGTATCTGAATAGAATCACATAAAGAATGATACAGAATTGAATATTACTTTATCTCTTAAAGAATAAAATGGAAAATTATCTTTTAAAGTTTTTTTTCTTTTCAGATATTATAAATTCATGTTTCTGTAGTCCAAAACAGTAATTTTTATGTACTAGACATTTCTATTTTTTGTTGAATTGATTTTCTTACATACTTAGTAACATGGGAAATGCATTGCTGAGAGTAGGTAGTATGTAATTTAATGGATGATGATGGATATGAGCCAATTTATAATTCTATTAGTCAGCCTATTGGGTATCAAGTTTTACACTTTAATTGTGAAACTAAAAAATTCTTTTCTGCAAGTTTTCTTGAAGTTTTATTTAAAACAATTTTTTAGGAGTTGGGTGTTGGTAGCATATACCTGTGATCCCAGCTTTAAGGCAACAGAGGTAGGAGGACTGCAAATTTGGGGCCAGCCTGCAGTCTATTACAAGACCCTGTCTAAAAATACATTTTAATAATTTTCATTGAGAGTGGGCTTTGAGGTTTCAGGAGTGCCTACACTGTTCTAGTTAGTGCTGAGAGCATCCCTTCACAGGAGAGAGTAACCAAAACAGCTTTCTCTGCAGTATACTTCTCGAGCATCAGGAATGTATGGGACTTTGACACTTGGTAAATACAAATATTTATCAGTTGTGTAGTTTAAAGTAATTTTAATATTGCAGGACAATTTCATTTGAAAAATTAAGTTTTTTGTATCAATATTAAAGTTACATTGTGAATGAATTTATTTGTCTTTTTCTTTTTGGCTCTTCTAAGTAGGTTTAGAGTTCCAGGAGCTTTGTTAGTGTTATTAGTGTGCTACATTTTATTCTCTTTCATACTTAAGACTTATTTGTTAGTAATGGCCAAAAAGTGTGTAGAATGGGGAAATTGTAATAGGCCAGACATTAGTAAGGTAGAAACTAGTGATGCCACAGTGTGGAAGAGGATCCTTCTTAACTGTGGCTGCTTTATCCAACCATGAAGATGAATTTTATTTTCATCTATTTTGTTTTAAGCATTATTTTTAAAACACAAAACAATCTTTCATAAATATCTTTATGTCTTTGGGAGTAATAGTAACTAGGTTACTCATTGCTAATTATTTTTCTTTTGCAGTGGAATAATAAGCAGAAGTGTGGCTTTATTCAAGGAACCATTTTTTAAGTTTATAGCAGCTACTCCATTGGTAAACAGTGCACAATGGTGGATGGCATGTGCCAAAATGTTATAGATAGTTTCAAGTGCTTCACAGCTTGGGCAGCACTAAAACACTTCGGTTTTCTGCAGTTCGAGTCAATTTTAACTGAGACTTAGAAGCTTTTGTACTGTCCTAATTGCTTCATGTTTCAAGTAGAATCATTGCTGTGAACAGTATGTCGGTACTGTTCCATGTTTTCCTTCTAGTTCAGCTTTTAAAAAGACCAGTATTTTTTTCTCTTCAAGAATTATAGAAAAATTGCATATTTTATTTTCTCCATTAGTATAAGGTACCATTTCTTAAAAGTTTTGTCAAGAAATAGAGCATGCTGTAAAGCCCTTTTAGATTTTTATATATTAAAATCTTTGAGAAGATCTTTGTAAGGATGTTTGATAGCTTTGTTTAATCCAGATTTCCCCAAATTTATTTACCTACTCCTTCATAAAAAATAAATTATTTCCTTATCATATACTAGTCAGGTATTTGGGAGATCTAGGCAAATTGTTTGCTGCCATGTTTCTCAAAAAAAAAAAAAGAGAGAAAAAATTTATATAATCATATTAGGGAATATTAGTAAGAATTCTCTGAGAAGAAAATTCTGTGACCACATGTTTTATCTCTTTAATAAATCCATATGCATAGTATACTACTATCATAATGGCTTTCAAACTCTTATTAGGATTTATTTTTATTTTATGTATATGGGTTTTATCTGCATGAATGTGTGTGCACCATATGCATGGCTAGTGCCCCCAGAGGCTAGAAGAGAGTTCCAGACAGTTATGAGCTGCTGTGTGGGTGCTGGGAACCAAACCCACGTCCTCAAAAAGAAGAGCAGTGCTCTTTCCTGCTGAGGCATCTCTCCAGCCCTGGCTCTCAAACTCTTAAATAAAGTAGTAGAACCCTTATTTTAGATTCTTAATATGTGTTTTAAAAGCAGATAAATACATAAAACAGACGAAAAGCAGATAAAAGATAAGAAAAAAAAAAGATAAAAAGCTGCTTTTGTTGAATGTGTCAAGGGACCTGAAGCTTTTTATTTATTTATTTTTAAATGTTTATTTATTATGTATACAGTGTTCTGTCTGCAAGTATGCCTGCAAACCAGAAGGGGGTAATAGATCTCATTAAGGAAGGTTGTGAGCCACCATGTGGTTGCTGGGAATTGAACTCAGGACCTCAGGAAGAACAGCCAGTGCTTTTAACTGCTGAGCCATCTCTCCAGCCCGGACCTGAAGCTTTTACAGACTGATTCTGATGCTTCTCTCAAGTGTCAGCCAGTCCCAGGATTGGCCAGACAGAACCTGTAGGAGAAGATTCATTACTCACCTTAAAAAAAAAAAAAAGGGTCTCAGTATGTAGCCCTGACTGGCTTGAATCTCATTATGGAGACCAGGTTGTCCTTAGAGATCTATCTGAGTGTTGGGATTAAAGTGTGTACCACCACACTCAGTTTCATTTTTTCCTTTTCTTTTCTTTTCTTTTCTTTTTAATTTTTTGGCAAAACTCTATTTGAGTCTAGTCAGACTGTCTTAGGTTACTTATACTCCATTAGTGGAAGCAATGAGTAGTTGCAACAAGACCCACAAAGCCTACTTTTCTTACCTCTGCTCTTTCAAGCTGACTGAGATAGACCCTCTTAGTCTTTCTACTGTCATTAGTTCATTCCAGTGAGAATCAAGGATACCAAAATATTTAAAACAAGCAAATACTACTTTGGTTTATTTGTAATATCCCAAAATTCCGGCGTGCTGTAACCCAGAACCTTGCAGGTGCTAACTAAGCACAGGTTCTACAGGTCTTCCCTCGAATACACCTGTAGCCCTTGGTTACCATTTTTACTTCATTTTATCATCTGCAGAGTCAAGTTCAAGCAAGCTGTTAAAAGGTTGCAAAACTTGCAAACATATTTCCAGGATTTCTTTTCTTTTCTTATTACTTAATGACTCAGTAGAAATTCCCAAGAATGGTTTTAGAGCTCTAGGCTTTCTAGTGTTACATTGGGCTTCTTTTGCAACTAATGCATTGCATGTGGTGGTTTGCAGTGGCATCATTGGCCGTAGCAGTAAAGACTTCAAGAGATACTTGTTCAACTTCATCGCTGCCATGCCTCTTGTAAGTGCACTTCTTTTGAACTCTTATTTGGGAGAACTTTACACCTATTAAATCTTGAATTTGTACTTACTAACTTTAAAGATTTGTGGTATTAAATTCTAATTTTGTGTTAAAATTTGTAGTTTATAGATTAATATTTCAGTGTAAACCTACACTTAACTGAAAACTAAAAAATTTTGTTTGATTTGATCTTATTTATGTTAGTGTGTGTGTGATATAACACACACACACACACACACACACACACACACACACACACGTTTTTCTTTCTCTTGTTTTCTGGTTGTTGTTTCTCTCTCTCTCTCTCTCTCTCTCTCTCTCTCTCTCTCTCTCTGCTCTCCTCTCCTTTCTCTCCCTCCCTTCCTTTTTCTCTCTTTTCTTTTCTTTTCAACGCTCTCCTGACCAGATTTTCTCGTGTTTAGCCACATTCTCTTAAGTGGCAATCGCACCCCTCTCCCACTTGGGATAACTGAAAACATTTCCAGGTTGTGAAATTGGGAATAAGATGGGCAAACCACCCAGGAACTATTGATTAAAACATAAACAATTGCAACTTGAACCACTGTTAAATTGGAGTCTATTATCTGAATTTACTTAGCAATTAGTTTAGCCTAAAAACCAAATGATTTTCTTGCCTTGGTTTTTATTTTTAATTTCTTGGCCATATAAGACTTTTAATGTCCAGATTTAGGAGGAGAACTTTGCTTGTGAAATCTAATTAATTTCTAGTTTAATACTTGAGGATGGACATACATAATTTTTAGATTTTTTTTAATTAAAAAATTAAGATAGCTAACAGGTATCAAAGGTTGGAAGCACTATGGGAGCATTTTTAATAAAATGTGTTTAAGCAGAACTGGAAGGATTGATTTAATGGTGGGATAGATTAGCAAAGTGGCTCTAGAATAATCTGGAAAGTAGCATATAAAACTCACACTTTGAAAACAAAAACCTGCTGTCCAGGTTATAGTATTGGTAGTGGAGCAGAGTGTAGAAATACAAGTTTCTGAACTTGTAAAGTCTCTATCAGGTAGAAATTGGAAAGGTTTGCATTTTTGATTACTCAGAATGGATCTCATAATAATATATTAGAATTAAGCTCCAACTAAGAATCCAGATAGGGTAATTAAGTGCATGTGGCTTAGCTTATTATTTTTGCATTTTATAAAAACCTGAACAAAACAGAACTGAAGTACAGTATGGCCTGTGAGTTATGAAAATCAGAACTTGTAGATACAGAAAATTGCAATTTAGTAAGTAGAAGTTGAAGCAAAACCAGTAACGCTTGCTTGTTTGTTTTAGATCTCTCTGGTTAATAACTTCTTGAAGTACGGTTTAAACGAACTCAAACTGTGCTTCCGAGTGAGGCTCACTAGGTACCTCTATGAGGAGTATCTCCAGTAAGTGAAGCCCTATTTTCAAATATTTAAGTTGGACAGTAATGTTTATGATATCAGATGTTTTTCTTGTTTACTGAATTGTTTTTCAAGAAAATGTCTCTTAGACTAGGGGCACATGGGGAGGAGTGACCTGTCAGTGACTGGGCTCTAGTCCTAGCTCTCCTAATAGCCATCAAATCACCCTTCTCTGGGCTTGCTTCCCCATGGCTGACTAAGTTAGGACAATTCTTAGGGTGTCTAGACTGGTCTGTTTGTGTTTATGCAATGGGTGATATATGAATGCATGGTTTCTGTAATTGCTTGTTTTGAAATCACTTTTTAATTGCTGTTTCAGAGCTTTCACCTATTATAAAATGGGCAACCTGGATAACAGAATAGCAAATCCAGACCAGCTGCTCACACAAGATGTAGAAAAATTTTGTAACAGTGTAGTTGACCTGTATTCAAATCTTAGTAAGGTAAGTTTACCTACTTAAAAAATTTTGTTAAATTTATTGAATTTAGAATCTGAGCAAATTCATATAGAATTGATTGGGTGGAAGGGAATAGTGTATAAATAATTCTTTTAAAAGAAAATTAGGATAATTATAATTGTTTTAATTGTATAATTTAAAAATCTTATTTCTGTGAAGTAGTTGACTTAGAATTGAAAGTAGTGTCTTACAAAAGTTTTATAAGAATTTTGTGGACTGATTTCAGCCATCGGGTCTCTTGCCTGTTTACCTCTAGCACTTGATACAGGTTGACTTTTCAGTTTATATTTCAAAGTACACATCCATAAAATAAGACAAGACTTCCTGTTTTCAGTATCGTCCTATGTGAAGAAAGTAATTGTGTGTGTGTGTGTGTGTGTGTGTGTGTTGAATGTGTTCACATGTCAGGTGCCATGCCATGCATGTGGAGGGTCAGGACAACTTTGGGTGTCAGTTCTTACCTTCCACATGTATTGGAGATAGCATCTCTCTTGTGTTCACTGTTGAGTTTAAGCTGGCTAGCCCACAGGCTTCTGGTGATTCTCCCATCTCAATTTCTCATCTCCAGAGGGGACATGCTGGGATTACAGATGCTTGTGCTGCAGTGTTGTGGAGATCAGAACTTAGATGGTCAGGTTTTCATGGCAAACAGTTTGTCCACTGACTCATTTTCCTAGCACCTCTCTCTTCAGTATATAACTAGATCTGTGGAGCTAATTTTGTAGAGAAACTGTTACATATTCTTTCCTCTTGGCACTTGAGCAAATCTGTAGCTCATGAAGTGTCATACCCGCAATAGAGAAGTGTTCTGAAATTAATTATAGTGTTTCTATGCACTATAGTGCATTCTCTGTTTTAAACATGATTTAATTCCTGACTTAAATTATGAATATTATTTTTGGACAGTAACCTTTACATATATTTGAATTGAATTTTTAAAATATTTTAAGCTCTTTATAATGGGCAAGACAGAAAGTGAAAGGTATATTTTTTGTATGAGCCAATTAATAAAGCAAGCCATTTGTATTAGTACTCAAGTATTAGACTTCAAATAAATGAATACAATTTGAGTTTCTTGAAAAGAGTTAAAATACATGCTACTGTCAGAACCCTGGTTGAATTTGTTCTCAGTGAGTGTAGCAGTACTTTAATATGTAGAAACTTGAGTATTGGATCATCAGATAAGCTCCAGAGACTCACTTGATTATTTCATTTATGTAATTGTTATAATAAAGTAATAGACTCAAACAGTATTACAGAAGAAAGACCCTCTCATTTTACAGATGAAGTTGTATCAAAACCAGAAAAATGCGTAGCAGATTTGGAATTATAACTCAAGTAATTTTTTTTAATGTTACTGTGTTACTAATGGGTAATTATCCTAGTAGAGCTATCTTAATGATGAAGAGAAGTATTTTTCCCACTTGATAGTCAGTCGTCATTGTTTGAGATACCTCCATTTCAAGAGCTCTAATTCCACTCAGGAGGCAGAGGCAGGCGGATCTTTGTGAGTTCAAGGCCAGCCTGGTCTACAGAGCGAGATCCAAGAAAGGCGCAAAGCTACACAGAGAAACCCTGTCTCAAAAAACAAAAGCAAACAAACAAACAAAAAAAAAACCAAAACTCAAGAGCTCTAATTCTGTATATTCTAATGTTTATTTTACAGCCATTTTTAGACATAGTTTTGTATATTTTCAAGTTAACAAGTGCAATTGGAGCTCAGGTGAGTCCACTTTTATTCTTCTTTCATTTGTATTTGTATAGATGCATTTGTGCGTACACACACACACACACACACACACACACACACAGAGATCACAGGAGAACTTATAGGAGTTTTATAGTCTCTTTCCACCATGTAGGATCCCAGGGATTGAGCTTAGCCTTGACAAAAAGTATCTTTACCCACTGAGCCATCTTGCTACCTGTGGCAAGGTCCTGTGCTGTTGTTCCCTTTGGGGGAGGGAGCCAAGTAGGTGCAGAATCAATGACACAGACTCTGGGAGAATGTCAAAACAACAAGCTCAGTTTATTCAGAAAGAGGCAAGCCTTATATACCCTCCACCCGACCCAGGGGGAAGGTCTGGTGAATATGCATCTGCTGGTGTGACATGGCTGCCTCTCATTGGTCCAGGTCATCTCCAGATCATGTCTCAGCTGCTGTTGCTAAGCCCTTAGGCAGACCCAGGTTGGCTCTCAAGTATCTTTTTTACTGGTTTGGGCTGGCTGGCCCTCAAGCCTGTTAGTGATGAGTCATCCTACAGCTACCCCTGTTCTACATTTTAAAATCTACAATACTATATTGTGATCATCATGAAGGTCTAAGAAAAAAAAATTTTTAAGCTTGGGAACATCTTTACATTATACCTAATATGACCTGGTTGTAAAGTAATACTATACTGGAGGCTTTAAAAGTATTGTGATTTGGCTTTTTAATGCTTATTAAATTAGTTACTTAAATTTTTTTCTCACAATAATAGCTAGAAATATTTAAGTACATATTACGTACATTGAACACACATGTACTTATTGTTCCAAAGTAACATCTAAAGAGAGACTTGGCAGGAAATAATTTTAATAAAAAGTTAGAATAAAATCATCAATATACTCAGAATGAAATACTCATTTCAGAAGTGTTTTATTATATAAATATTGACTAACTAGTCCATGAGCCTTATCCTCTTGTCTCTGATATTTGTGGTGACAAGAATCTTTCTTTCTGAGTCTTACTGATGTCTAACTTGAATAATTATTATATAGTTATTACATATTTATAGCAAATCATATAACAGTGTGTTGATTTTATGTAACTATGTATATGTATCTTTATATCCATTTTGTGGTTGATTAATAATTTGCCTGGTTATTTTTATTGCTTCCCTGTTTGAATTTCCTGTTTTTCTCTTCACTACCCTGTGATTCAGGTTTAATCATTCTCTAGCTGACTGCACTGTAAGAGTGAATAGACCTAATTTTTCTAGTTTCTATACTGTAATTTATATTTCTTGTACATATTGATATGTACAATTCTGCATCAGCATTTTAAAAATACAGTTAGCACCTCTGTTCATGTGCTGTTTTTATTGAAGTGTTTTGAATCATTCAGGTACAATTTTGAAAAATCTTGGTACATATGTTCATATACATTGTACTAGTCATGAAAGTTGAGTCAGTTCCTGCCAAAGTTTAAACATTACAGTGTTTTCAAAAAGCATATTCAGGCAATTATAATGAAGTGAGAATGTCCACTAATGGAAGTTTCAGGGAAGTATTTAGTGCCTGGAACAATTGGAGCTGACTTTTGACTGTTTTGAAGAGATACTTAGATATCCATTGGTTATGTTAAACTTATGTAAAAACAGCCCCTCTGAATGGCATGTTCAGGAAAACAGTTTTGTTTGGGATAAATTTGATTTGAATATGAGAGATGTGTAGAAATTAAGGGTGGTTTGGGAACTGGTTGCATCTTCTAAGATTGTCAGTGTACAGTGAGGTCATTTACAGAGTTGTAAAGTATAGAAGACGAAAGCTTAGTGTACAAGCAGGGAAAGGCTGATAGCTTGTTTAACAAAGTGTCCTCGAGGCACCTATACACTGTTCAGGTAAGGGTGTATGGCACATACTTGGCAATAATATCTTGTACTCTAAAAATGATAGGCCTAGAAGTATAAATTTAGGATGAGACAAGAGTTAGGAAGGAACCTAGGGGAATATTAACATTCAAATAGAATGTAAAACAGAGCTCTGAGAATGCTTGTGGACTCGAGAGGACATTAAGATGGCTCCAGTGGAAGAGTGTTAGATGACTGAGAAGGTAAGTTCCGGGAGAGGTTTTAGGTGAACAGTTGTTGGGGAGGGGAGCTACAGGAGTTGTGGTGGATGATAGTAACAGAAAGGTAGAGACTAATGTTCTGTTTCCCAGAAAGAAAGGAAAATAAGCCAAGGCTCAGCTTCTGTCAGTCTGTTACTTACAGACCATCTACGCGTGCTTTTATTACCGTGACCTTGAGCTCCGTGTGTCATTCTCTCTCGTTAACCATAGGGCCCAGCAAGCATGATGGCCTACTTGCTTGTTTCTGGGCTATTCCTAACTCGACTTAGAAGACCCATTGGCAAGATGACAATAACAGAGCAGAAGTATGAAGGAGAATATAGATATGTTAATTCTCGACTTATCACAAATAGGTAAGGAGAAACATTCCAGAACTATAAAGAAAATTTCTTTTTGTGGATATTGATGTTATTTATATTGAAAGTCTAGCAATATAGTTACTGAAATAGTGTGGTGTTTACTTGTTTTGAAAATAAGCTTTATGGAGAATATTAGTTTTATAAAGTAGAAATCCTGCATGTTTCAAGCCCTCTTTCTGTTAGCCATGTAGTTTCCTTGATTTACCTCTTCATATCTTCTGTTGACTGATTTTCTGTGAATTTCGTCTTAAAGTTTAGTCCTGATATAATTCAAATTTGTTTGTATTTATTCAAAGAAACTTTTGCCTTAACTTATCCATAGACATTTTAAAGTTGCGACTGTTTTGCAGTGCTCAGTGATTCTGTTTTCCAGACAGTTTTTTTGTGGGGAGAAGGGGAGCCTCAGGGTCTCTTGAATTCATGCAGGTACTCTTCCATTGAAGTGATGCCCTTAGACCTCTGGACAGTTTTGAGATCTAAAATATGAAGAAAAAAATGTAGGTATTGAAACCATCCATAATAGTTTCAAATTCTTTCTATATTATGTGATTTTAGCAAGTTATTCATAGCTTCACTTTCTCGTAGATAGATAATGGAGTTGTTATGAGGATTAACTCTACATATGCTTTTGGCTCAGGTTTTGATCAGGAGCTAGGATGCTCTGTAAATTTTCTTGTGTCCATCTGCCAACTTTAAGTCAATTTTGAGGGTCCTAGTATCTATGTAATACTATGTAGGCTACTCTATAGGAAGTTACAGAATTACTTAGGAGATCTCTCTCTTAATAGTTTCCTCTTCCAGCTAGGTGGTGGTGGCATATGCCTTTAATTCCAGCACTCAGGAGGCAGAGGCAGGTGGATCTCTATGAGTTCGAGACCAGCCTAGTCTAGAGAGCAAGTTCCAGGACAGCCAGAGCTGGTACACAAAGAAGTCCTGTCTTGAAAAAAAAACCAAACAAACAAACAATCAAAAAAAATACTGTCCTCTTCTCTTGCTTCCTTGTTAAAATCCTATTAATTTTATATGTGGAGTTGCTCTAGGGGGGGCGGGGGAATAATAGGTACAGTTAGTGAAAAGCTGCTTATGGGAAGCTTTTACTAGAAAACAAACATGCTCCCATAGTGGAGACATTGCTTGTGTCACACAAGAATCCTTAGGACAGAGCAGTCAAGGGCACAGTGGGATTGGAGTGGTGGCTCTTGCTGGCTATCCTCTTGGCTCTGTCCTGCCTTACATACCACCCTGTCTTAGTTAGGGATTCTATTGCTGTGAAGAGACACCATGACCATGGCAGCTCTTATAAAGAAAACATTTAATTGGGGCGGCTTACAGTTTATTATCATCATGGCAGAAAGCTTGGTGGCATGCAGACAGACATGGTGCTGGAGAAGTAGCTGAGAATTCTCCATTTGGATCCGTGGGCAGCAGGAATTAACTGATTGAGTCAGTAGGCCTAGTTTGAGCTTCTGAGACCTCAAAGCCCACCCCCTAGTGATGCACTTTCTCTGACAAAGCCATGTCTACTCCAATAAGGCCAAATCTCGTAATTGTGCTATTCCCTACGGACTTATAGGGGCCGTTTTCATTCAGACCACCACATATCCCTTTCCAATGGTTAACTCTTGTGTGCACTTTGATTATAGATTGTGTGCATAGGTGCGTAATAGTACCCATGTGGAGGTCTCAGTTCTTTCCTGCCACCTTGAGTTCAGAGATGGCATTCCAATTGTCAACCTGCATACAAGTGCTGCCTAGCCATCTCACCAGCCCCCACACATATTCTCAATGTGTCTAAGCTATGGTATTTGGGCTTCCATGTAGATATTTACTTTCTGGTGCTGTAAGAAGTCCTTTGTGGGGGCTGGAGAGATGGCTCTGCGGTTAAGAGCACTTGTTACTTTTGCAGAGAACCTGGCTTTGATTCCCAGCACCCACATGGTGGCTCAACCATCTGTAACTCCAGAAGTCCTTTACTTGGGCAGTTTATATCATATTTACAGGGTAGAAAGACTATAAGCTTTAGTTTAGACAAGAGTGATAATTTTAGCTGTTGAACTCTGCTGGTTATGTGACTTTAAAGAATGTATGACTACATTGAGCCTTTTTTCACCTGTAAGGTACTGGCTTCTAAAGAATTTATCTAATTATACTGAGCCTTTCTTCATCTGTATGGAACTGGTTTTTCCCTGCTGAAGATCTTTTGGCCCTTGTGGACCCATTCACACTCTCAGGAAGTTGTTGAGGAATGGTGTTGGTGCAAGAATAAGAAGAGCTTTGGTGCATCTAGCCCTGAGGGCACTGCAGCACTGTCAGGACTTTAGGCTTTTCAGTTTTTCAAAGGCTGTATATCAAAATAGCACTACTTGTATTTTTTTGTTATTTTTATCCCCTCTCTCTGGTTTAGGTCTGCAGTTTAACATGTGGTCTATAATGTCCATCCCAGCCTAATCTTCCTTTATATCAAAGTGTCTTCCTCTTCTGCCTCAGTTACAGTTTGTGAGCATTTGCTCACTTCGTCTTTAACACCAGGTTACATACAGGTAGCTTATAGTCCAGTCTGTGATCCAGTCAGGTGTGTGCCCATATACTCCTAAAGTTTTGCTAGAAACTGGATCTCAGGTACAGTCCCTGGCTTGGCTTATGCCAAACATTCTCTTAGTGACAGCTATTTCTCTTTATTATTATTATTATTTGTTTTATTATTATTGAGGAGACGGCTTGCTACTGAGTGCTCTTGGAAGTCAGAGGATAGCTTTGTGGAGCTTGTTCTCTCCTTCTACCTTTCTGTAGGTTTCGGGGATTGAACTCAGGTTGGCCGGCTTGCACAGCACGCATTTTACCCCCTGAGCCATCGCACTGGACCAAGATGTCCATACAAATATAAATGTTCACTCATTGAACACCGCATTTCAGTTACATTTCAGGGTGAGATAACATTGACATTAATTGCTGAATTATTTTCTTTAATAGTGAAGAAATTGCCTTTTACAATGGGAATAAACGAGAAAAGCAGACAATCCACTCAGTCTTCCGAAAACTGGTAAGATAAAGACTTGAGGGTAACCAGGTGGTGGTGGCTCACACCTTTAATCCAGCACTCGGGAGGCAGAGGCAGGCAAATCTCTGAGTTTGAGGCCAGCCTAGTCTACAGAGCAAGTTCTAGGACAGCCAGGGCTATACAGAGAAACTATCTTTAAAAAAAAAAAAAGCAAAACAAAACACTTGAGGATCACATGGGTTTTTTTGTGTGTGCACTTATATAGGTATGAATACATAGTTAAAGATGTATTTTAAATAGCAAGTCTTTATACTGTGTTTTAAACTATAAATGAGTTTAAAACTATTGCATTAACATTAAATTCTCCATTTATTAAATGGGATGATTTACTAAAATAGTCTTGTGCATTTTTGTAGTAGTTGCTAAAGAAGTCTCATTGGGTGTTTAAGTTAATAGCTCCCACAGATTAGTGGAGAGTATTTTATAGAACAGGAATCAGCAAGCTAAAAAGGACAAGATAGTTATGTATATATTTTACATTTCCTGCTCACATAGTCTCTTTTGGAACTATAATATATGTGTGAGTGGGTGTGGCTATGCTAATAAAACTTGATTGATAATGCAAGTGACCTTTGATTTGGCATATAGAGATTTTTTTTAAAAACAGTTTTTCTTTATTTGATACTTGGAAATTTTGAATTCAAATAGTTTTACTCATTCAGCAGATACTGAGTGCCAGCTAGGGTGCTTGGTAGGTGCCATCATTAGGTGCTAATGATAATTAGGGGGCGAGCATGATAGATGAAATCCTGTCTCTAGAGAGCTAATATTTTAGTGGAAATTGTGATATTAAGTACATATTTTACAAATACTAAAATGTTGTCTTGGGCTATTTCAAAAATTATATTTTTGCCATTTAATGTAACTTGAGATTTTAGAGTGCTCACTGATTAGAGCATCCAAAGCTCCTTTCCTTAAGACTGCTGTCCACTGACCAGCTTTTCACATGGCTTTTCTCAGCCCAGGGGTTTTCAGCCCAAATACTAACAGCTTATTACAGCTTTACCTTCTCGGACAAGCCTATTTGAAATGGGTTCTCCTCCTTCTTCTTTGCTTTAGTGACTGATGAGTTTGTATGTCTCTAGCATTATACTGTTATGTGTAATATGTTGTTAAGTAATGGTTTGATGGGGTGTGTGTTTGGAACCTGCTTTTTTCTCAGTGTTGTGCTCATTGTTTGGTGTCTGATAGAGTGATGAATCATAGCTACTCAGTACCTGTTTGTAAATTAACTGTGCTTTATCCTTAGGGAAAATTAGTTCTTTTATTTGTAAAGAAAAACATACATTTTTCTTTTGTTTTCTTTTAGGTGGAACACCTACATAATTTCATTTTCTTTCGGTTTTCTATGGGTTTCATTGATAGCATCATTGCCAAATGTAAGTATGTTTTAAAAGAGATGGTGCGACATGATTTGTGGGGCAAGTGAAGTAATGATGCTTAATTTAACTGTTTTGTTCCAGATATTGCCACTGTAGTCGGGTACCTGGTTGTCAGTCGCCCTTTCCTAGATCTGTCGCATCCTCGGCATCTTCATAGCACACATTCAGAGCTCCTAGAGGTGAAGAATAATATTGATGAGGGCAAAATTCACATTAAGGCTTTGCTTTTATTTTAGAAATGTGAGCAAAATCTAATGCTCGTCTCTCTTTAAGGATTACTACCAAAGTGGAAGAATGCTTTTGAGAATGTCTCAAGCTCTGGGCCGTATAGTTTTGGCTGGGCGTGAAATGACTAGACTGGCTGGGTAAGATTTGTAATAATAAGCAATGCATTGAGTCAGTTGTAAATATATATTGTTCTTATAATGTGGTACCCAGTTGAGATTAAGATGAGGGAGCGGCTGACCCTTCCTACTCTAGGAAGCTGGTTTGGGTAGAAAATTAAGGAAGACCTCTCCAGTGAACTTTTTGTGCTTCCTGAGGACAGCTGTGTTGAATCTTATCCAGAATAGTGTTATGTTTGCTGTGTTTCACAGACTCTGGCCTCGAATAAGTTGGAAAATGATAATTCTTGGCAGCCCTTTCTTACAGAAATTTAAGTTAGTGAGTAGAAGTTTCACATTTGAACATTTTTGTTCTCAACTATAGATTTTTAACCCTAAGGGTTTATACCTAAATAAATGAGTAGAGGTTGATTTTAATGTAATAAACCAATTACCTTGTGGCATCTGTGGATAGTTGTAGATACGTTACCCGGTAGCAAAGCTGTTGTAGATCACAGGATGGGGTTGAACAGCTCAGAAGCTGAAAGAGAAGGCAGAACCCTCAAACCATACCAGGGTATGAAAAGTGCCACAGACTTTGGGTTGTCTAAGGAAATTTGCTGCCCTCAGCTCTTTCGTAGGCGTAGGCCTGTATCTGTTCCTGTGTTCTCTCTGCTGTCATAGCTGCTAGGGTCTTCATAACAAGACAGAGTTAAACACTGTGAGGCCTTGTTCTTGAGAAGCTGCTATGTGCTGTACTCGTTAGTAACTTCCTCAGACTTGTATGAGTTCATCCTTGTCGGTTTTCCTTACAGGGGTTCTTTTTTTCTCCTCCCCACAAAAAAAAAAAAAAAAAAAAAAAAAAACCAACATTTTATTAGGGAGTGATTGGTATATTAAAAAACATCATATTTAATGCACACAAAATCATGAATATAAGAACAAGTATGCTTCTGTGAAACTATCAACACCAAGAGTGTAATTGTACCTGTCACCTCCAAAGGTTTCCCTTTGGGAGTTTCTGCTTGTTATTTACACCAAATAAACAAACAAATAACTATCCTCCTTTGTTTCTCTGATAAGAAAACTTCTCTTTTACCTTTATGATTTTCTTATACTCCCCAACTTCTTGCTACTGGATTGATTTCTATTGTCCCATGAACTCCATCATATATTCAGAATTCATCTTTTCCCTTCTTCAGAGTATGAGAGCAGAAATAGCTTCAGTTTCCCCATTTAGAGAGAAGTAGTATGCCTTTAGTGAATCCTTCCTTCTGATAGAAAGTATTAGATGTGACAAGAAGTCATTCCAGCAGCTCAGGACCCAACCTTCCTGGGTCTGCAAAGTGTACTAACAAGAATACTTGACAAAGGGAAATACTGTTGTCTTGCCTCTTAATGGGGTGTTGTTGAGAAGAGGATCCTGTGAAACCTCCTCCCTTTTTTTTCTTTCTCTTTTACTGAAGCAAAATAGGGCACGTGTGTTATCATTAATATTTTATGCTGATGAGACTTCTTTCATGTCCCTTAAGCTAAGTTATAATTTTAGACATTTCAGTTTATATAAAAGATGTAGTAATACCCTGGACTTTGATTATGGTTTCTCTTAAATTTTAGTTTTACGGCTCGGATTACAGAATTAATGCAAGTACTAAAGGATTTAAATCATGGCAAATACGAACGCACGATGGTGTCACAGCAGGAAAAGGGTAATATAAACACCACAGTTTGTAGTCATAGTTTTTAGTTGCTCCTACTATATGAGGTTTTAATAATTGTTTTCCATTTAAGGTGCTGAAGGAGCACAAGTTAGTCCCTTGATACCTGGTACTGGAGAAATCATCAATGCAGACAACATTATAAAGTATGTACAGGAAAAGGCTGTGCTATACTATATGCATTTATTACACTTCATGGCAGTCTTTCTCATCAGCTTGTAGTTAAATGTGTAATGTAAAATTGACTTTAAAAATTTTAAATAGCTTTGGGGTATCATTGACATAAAAGTTATATATATTTAAGGCCTATAATTTGATGTTTTGGTATTACATCCACACTGTAAAACAATGTCCATATTCCAGCAAATTATTATATCTCTTGTCTCTTCATCTGAACGTGTGTATGTATGTGTGTATGTACATGTCATTTCATGTGTGTAGAGCATACTTTTAACTGTTGTCCCTGTGCTGCTGGTTAGACCTCTAGAACTTACTCATCTTCCTTCATACTTTTCCCTTCCCTCAGTCCCTAGCAACACTCTCTTCTATGAATTTAATGATTTAGATTCTGTATATAAGTTATATATAAACTGTGTTTCTTTTTCTGTCTTATTTGTTTACCGTGATGCTCTCTACCATCAAAAATGACTGATTGAGTTCTTTTAAAAATATGTTGTGGTTTTGAGAGTTTAAAGCAGATTTTTACTTATGTGCTTGTGTGTGTTCCTACTTGTCTGTATGTGTACCAAGTTTGTGCAGGTGCATGTGGGAGTATAAAAAGGCATTGAATCCCCTGGAACTGGAGCTACAAGTGGTTGTGAGCCACCTGACATGGGTGCTGGGAACCAAACCTGGGTCCTCTGCAAGAGCAGTAAGTGCTCTTAACCACAGAGCCATCTCTCCAGCTTTTTTTTTTTTTTTAAGACTGGATAATACTCCTTTGTATGAGTGTGTGCTTACACATATGATATATTCTTTATCTTTTTTATCATTTGAAAGACTTTAAGGGAGTTTCCCCTTTTGGTTTGTTTAATAAATACTGCAGTGTGTATGGGAGTGCAGATACCACTCTGTGACAATTATTTTATTTCCTTTGGTTATCTCTCTGGAATAGGATTGTCTCTCTGAAGCAGAGAACTTATAGCAGTTAAGTCTTTATTTTTCTGAGGACCCTCTATGCTGTTTTCCTCTCATTGCTGTTTAATTACGTTCTTACCAACAGTGGTTAAAGGTTCCCATTCCTCTGCATCTCGCCAGCACTTACCTTCGTCGTGATAACTGTCGTCCTAACAGGGTGACACTCATTGCAGTCTTGAGACGCAGTTCTCTGGTGGTTAAGATCGCGAGACCGTTTTCAGTTGCGTTTTGTCTTCTGAATGTATTCTTTTATGAAGTGTCTGAATGGTCGTTTACTATGTTGGGTTATTTCTATTTGGGGTATTGAGTTATTTGAGTTCCTTACTTGTTTTTAATTTCCCTTTTTTTATTAATGTCCTTTTTAGGTTTGATCATGTACCTTTAGCAACACCAAATGGAGATATTTTGATCCGAGATCTTAGTTTTGAAGTAAGTTTTTAAATGTTCATATAAGAGTTTAAATTATCTTCAAAATATGAACTGGAAATTTGAATATTTAAATTAAATTTAAGGTTTGAGTTGTCTCTATCTAAACCCATACTATTACATTTGAAACTAACTCTTTGAACCATCTAGAAATCTCGTTTTTCTTAAAATTAACTGGGCTTTAAAAATTTCAGGGATTACTACTGCATCAAATTTGTTTTGTTGGAGAGATGGCTCAGCAGTTAGAACTTAAGCTCTCACAGAGGAACCCGCTTCTGTTCCCAGCACCCACATGGCAGCTGACCACTGTCTGTAACTCCAGTCCTAGGAGATCTGACATCCTCTTCTGTTCTCTGCAGGCTCCTGCACACACACAGTACACATAAACTTATGCGGGCATGCACATACACAAATGAAAAAATAATCTTCAAACAAATTTTTTTGCAAATAAATCCATGACAAAAAGGTGCATCTAATTAGATTTACCATGTATAATGAAAACTTAAACATGCAAATACAACTTTAATCGCCTTAAATAAAAAACTCTAAATCAAAAGTCTCTTTGGGGGGGGTGTTTATGCAGGAAGATTTATATCCATACAAACAATACAAGGTCATTCTCTCTTTACATTTTATTTATATATTTTGTGTGTTGTATGTTGGGGGTGGAGCACATGTCATATTAAGTATGTCAAGGTCAGAACACAGTTTGAGTGAGTGGGTTCTCTTCATCTACTATATGGGCTCCAGGAGTTGAACTCAGGTCATCAGGCTTGGCAGGAAGCATCTTTACCTCCTGAGCCATCTCACTAGTCCCTGAAAAACTAGCAGCGCAGCTGCACCTCGTGTAGCCAGTAGGCTGTCAGTCAAGTAAACAGTGATATTGATGCACTGTGTTTCCCTAATTAAACTGGTGATATGATAGGTAAAATGAAAAGGCTGTCCGTGACTGTTTTTGTGTGATTTGTATCTTGAAGTTTGAGGATTACTGTTTTAGGTTATTTGTCTATTGAGACTTTCTGAGCTCGAAGTCTTAAAAATTAGTAACACATTCTTACCCTACAAATGGTCTCTTAAATTCCAGATACCGTCCTGTAGAGCACACTGCCCAGGAGAACTCTGGGTCGCTCTGTGGCCAGGATGGGTATTGAGCATTGAAAGTGTGGCAGGTGCAGTCATCAGACTCAGTTGTAGAGTGTATTTAATTTTAATTAGCTTGATTTAAATAGCCGTGTGTGACAGTATTGGACAGTCTTGCTCTAGAACCCTCCTCTGTGTGTACCCATTGTGCTAATGTATTTGTGTGTTTTTTAGCTGCTTTCACGGAAATGTTTTCTGATAGCTTATAAAATAAAGAATACTGTTAGATTTGTTTTTAAACTCTTATAATCTTAGGTAATTCTTTAGTTTTCTGCTCTTACTAATTTATATTTACTAAATATATCTACTGTCTTAAGTAACTAAGAATTAGAAAATGTTAGTTATGCAAAGTGAGTATTGTATCATTGTCATGCCTCCTTTACAGCCAGGCACTGTAACAGGAAGTAGAAACTGTACTGTGGTTGGTAAATATTGGCAGGCCTGGGGTGAGGAGCACTCCTCTCAGTCACAGGCTGCTTCCTTTGTAAGGCAGCCGCTCCTCCTTCCTGCCAGCAGCCCTGAGCTCCACTCAGACAGTCTGCTCACTGCTGCTGGCTTTTCTAGTCCCATTGGCCCAGTCTGTCCGAGGCCCTAGTCTTCCCAGATTGGCCATAGCCTCTTTCTCCCTCATAGTCGTGTTCCTGACTCACCCGTTAGCTTCCGTTGGTCCCTGTTTCTCTTTCTCTGGAAACAGTCTTCTTGTTCTCTTGGTCTGCTGTTAAGAATCCCTTTTCTGCCTCACCTCTAGGTTAGATTTGGTCTTTTCTTGTTTGTCTTCCCAGGATTTTCCTCAACATGGAGTTTCTTTATGGAACAAACATTCCTCAATTTTTTATCATTTCCATTTAGTTGTGCCCATCTTGACTCACTTTTCAAAGTCAGTATTCCTTTCTTTGGAAAGTCGTCATAAGGCCGACTTGGCCATCAGAAAGCACACATTTCCTACTTGTCTGCATGTTGTGTTATAGCTAAACGATGCGCTTTCTGCAGGCTAAGATTTTAACCCTCCTCCTTTATGAGCTCTCAGTACAGGCATAGTTTATTCCTTTTTAAGATAAATAGTATTCATTGTGTGCATATACTACATTCTGTTTACCCCTCATCTGCTTGGGCTGTTTCTACCTTTTGGCTACTTTAAATAATGCTGATGGCAGTCTATTTTATCTCAGTAGGAGCCCTCAGTTGGTTTGTGCTATGTTAAGGGCTTGCTGACCACTATCTCTTCCTACCTGTTACCTCTCTGAGCTCAGTCAGTGCTACTGTTCTCTTTGCTGTCTTCTCCAGCAGAAGCAATCTGTCTGTCCTGTGAGATGAGGCTCATTCCTGTCCTCATGCCTGCTTGTTATGGGTGGCCAGGAGTGGTTTTCTCATGATAAGCTCCTTACACATCTGAAGTTTTCTCAGTTCTCACTTTGAGTGAGGCATTTTTTTTTTACCCTGTGGCTCAGTACATATCAATACTGAGTCTGTAGTATACAATTTAACTTATTTTTTGTATATATTCTTGCTGACATAGAAGTTATGCACAGTGTTATCTAAAAGAGCAAAAGAAAATATGACCTACATATCTAATCATTGGGGAATTTTTAATGGTACACTCTTAGTATGTACTACAGGCATTAAAAGAATGAGCAAAAGGGACATAAATACAGTGACCTGGAGGAATATTTGTGACATACTATTAAGTAAATATAGACCTCTAAGTAAAAGATTATAGTCTACAGTTCAGTTAAAAAATATGTTAATAAACATGAATATAGACAATTATTATTGTCCAGAATCCTCAGATTTTTTTTAAGCTTTCAAATTTTACATTCTGATTAAGACTACACATTGAACAGTCTAAATCAATGATGTTTTTTAAGAGAAAAAGGAAACAGTAAAAATTGAAAGTAAGCAGATGTCAAAGGTTTCTCCCCACATCACTCCATAGTTGTACCTGACACCACATTTACAGGTAAAATGAGAAGCTAATAATAAGCAGAGACCCCTTTGACTCTTAAGGAAATGCACATGCTTAATTTAGTTAATTAGTTAATTCAAAGACTTAATGTCTTTCAGGTTCGATCTGGGGCCAATGTTCTCATTTGTGGTCCAAATGGATGTGGAAAGAGTTCCCTCTTCCGTGTTCTTGGTGAAGTATGTGCATACTGGTTTCTAAAATTTACCATCTTATTTTGTAATGCTGTTAGGTTCTGAATGTCACAGTCACTTCTGTCCTCTCTTTGTGTTCATAGTTATGGCCTCTTTTTGGAGGACGTCTTACTAAACCTGAGAGAGGAAAGTTATTTTATGTTCCTCAGGTAAGACTTTGAGCTATTTTGTAACCTTTAAGACTTTTTGGTTTACTCTCTCAAAATGTACTTTTAATGACTCTTGCTATGTCATTATGACTACTAGCGACCCTATATGACCCTGGGAACACTGAGAGACCAAGTGATATATCCAGATGGAAAAGAGGATCAGAAGAAGAAGGGGATATCTGACCAGGTAAGGGGTGATCACATCCTACATTCACCAAGCATGCCCACTTCAGATTCTTTGTCATTTTAGATGTCAGATAGTGTGGCCTAATCTAAAGCCTTCCAAACCATGGTTACAGCTCTCCAGGCGGTGGCAGGAGGATAGCTGCTTCACTTAAGTGTTACTCATGGCATGTTTTAACCATTGTGATAGCGCTGTATCCCCATTACCCTCCTCTTTCAGTTGTATGATGCCGCTACCGTCTTTAAGCTACCAGACAGTTTAAGGGTAGTATGGCTAGAGACTGACAGTTCAGGTCACTTTGTGCCATTTCTTTTCTGAAGAGCACCTACCTGTCCAGGTGGTTGGCCATGGAGTAATGAGCTAGTCTAACAATAAGGTGAGACAGGTCATTAGCTTCTAAAACACTTTTTCGGTCTTTCATCTTTGTATAAAGGTGCTGAAGGAGTACTTGGATAATGTGCAGTTGGGTCATATCCTTGAGCGGGAAGGAGGCTGGGACAGTGTTCAGGACTGGATGGATGTACTCAGCGGAGGAGAAAAACAAAGGATGGCGGTCAGTATCCTCTGAAGACTGGTACCAAATACTTCTTAGAGTCGCTGTTAGAATCCAGAGTTTGGCTAATCTGAACACAGAGTTTTGTCTTTTCTCAGCAACTATTAAAGTATTAGTTAGTTTAAATTGTAATAAAAGTGCTAGGAAATGTTTAACTTCATATAAATTTGGAATTCTGAAAAATGTATCAGTAATGCTATTGTTCCATGAAAGGGAAAGCTGTAGATCTACTGTATCCCACCAGTTCATTTTTCTAGACATTGGCCCTGTGAGGATGACGATCGTGGTTCCATCTTTCTGTAGCTTTTCCCTCTAGATAGCACGCTCCTCTCTTCTGACTGCTCTCCCTGAGTAGCTGGAAACGCTGGAAACATGAGTTCTCCATGCTGGCCTTTGCCATTGTCCTCCTTCACTGTTACTGTGACTTGTTTCTCCACTTACTGACCTGCTCCTAATGTTAGTTAGAACTTAAAACTTTCCTAGTGTAAAGAAGAATTGAAAAGACACTGTTTGATTTTTATATATATATATAAAAATAACAAAGTTACCTTGGAAAAAGATTTTTCCCCTGCTTCCCAGCACTTACTCTTCCAGTATACCATCCCCTCATTATTTATTATATTCCAAGCTCCCACAGAACAGCCCATTAAACTCTGAGCAGCAAATGGCTTTTCCAGCTCCAAGTTCCAAATGCTTCCACTATCCTTCCAAAAAACACCATGGTTAGGTCCATTATAGCAAAACTCCACTATTGGTACCAGTTTCTGTCCCAGTTTGCTTTAATTGTTGTGATAAACACATGTCCAAAACCAATCTGGAGAAGAAATTTTGTTTTAGCGTACGTGTTACAGACCATCGTCTAGTGAAGTCAGGGCAGGAATTCAAGGTAGGCTCCTAAAGCAGAAACCACGAAGGATGCTACTTACTGCTCGCCCAAAGATGGTACTGCCCCAGGGAGCTGGGCCTTTTTTTTTTTTTTTTTAATAATTTTTTATTTAAAAAATGTTTTTCTTTCCTTTTACATACCAACCCCTGTTCCTCCTTCCTTCTCTTCTCCTGCTCCCCGCCTCACCCCCACATCACCACCATCCCCTCCTCATAGAGAGTAAGGCCTCCCTTGGGTAGTCAACACAGGCTGGCATACCAAGTTGGGGCTGGATCTAGCCCCTCCTCCCTGCATCAAGGCTGATTAAGTCATCACACCATAGGGAATGGGCTCTAAAAAGCCAGTTCATGTGCCCAGGATAAGTCCTGGTCCCATTGCCAGGGAACCCACAAACACATCAAGCCATACAACTTTCACCCACATTCAGAGGGCCTAGTTGGGTTCCATGCAGGCTTTCTGTGCTGGGCCTTCTTACTTCAGTTAGTAATCAAGAAAATAGGCTAGAGAGATGGCTTAGTAGTTAAGAGTACTGTTTGCTCTTCTAGAGGACCCAGGTTTGATACCTGGTACCTACATGGCAGCTCACAACTGTTGGTGACTCCACAGGTCTACGTCAGATGCCTTGTGTATTTACTTTTTTAGACAGAGTCTATCACTGAATTTGGAGCTCTTAAGTTGGCTGGGCTGGCTGGCCAGTAAGGCCACAGGATCCGTTTTTCTGCCTTCTAGCACTGGATTAGAGGTGGAGGTCACCATGCCCAGCTTTTTTTTTTTTTTTTAACATGGGTGCTGGGAATTTGAATTCAGGTCCTGATGTTTGCAGGACTGGCACTTTACCCACCGAGCCATCTTCCCAGCCCCAGTCTTCAGTTTTCTACCATAGCACTGTACCTCTCAGCAGAAGAACTCGTTTTATACTTGAAAAAGAGAGGCTGTTATCCAGGTCAATGACAGCTAGTTTTGAGTGCTTAGTAGATGATAGCCAATATGCCAAGCAGATTCCAAAGGCTAACACATTATATCTCTAAAGCAGTCCTGTTAAGTAATCCTGACTATCCCAGCCACCAAGGAAACTGCACTTGAGTGGGTTAGGGCTTGCCAAGCCGACTGTTGATGTTAGAACTGGTGAACGGTGGCTTGTCAAGCTCAGCTCAGGCAGCATGCTGGCTTGAACATTTGCTTTATAGCTTCCTTGTTTTGTGGCGACAAATAGCTGACAGCATGGAGGGAGATGGAGACACACACATAGACACATGATGAGAAAAGGGAGGCACTTGGGAAACGCTGTCAGATGAACTGTATCTGTGTGATCGTGTCTGTTTGCTGCTTCCTCTTCCTCACCTCATGCTCATGCGTGTGAACCCCAAGAAAGCAGTTTGTTTCGGTTATCCACTTGGTGTGGATTTGACTAGAACAGCCGTGTAAGTGTTAGGTGTGTTGTAGTGGCTTAGTCATGATTTCTGTGTTAGAGAATCTTACAGCTTAGGCAAACATGCGAACTCCAGGATGCCATATACAGACTGTTGCAATTCCATAAAGGGTTCACTTGGATTGAGAGAATGATATTGAGCAGACACTTGAAAGATGTCTGGACCAGATTCTGGCATTGGGACTTAAGAAAGAATAAGCTTGAAGTGATAGCACAGGCATGGTCCCAGCACTCCAGAGGCAGAGGCAGGAGGATTGCCATGAGTTTAGGCCAGCCTGGGCTACATAGTGAGTTCTGGCCACCAGAGGCACAGAATGAGAGCCTCTATCAAACAGAAACAAACAATACAACAGCAAAATCAGAAGAAAAGAAAGGAAAAAGTGGCATGCGGAGTCTAAGGCTTAGGATGCCTTCCTTCAGAAGGAAAGAAGGGAAAGGAAGGTGACACTTGGGTCTCTAAGGCCTGGGATGCCTTATCCTAGTAGTTGAGCGCTGGCTGGATGTTGAGATCGGAGCAGGAGGAGGAAGACTCCACAGGACCTTGGAGATGAGAAAGGGGAAGCTGTGGAGAAGGTTTAAGTTGGGTGGGGTTCTTTGATTTGCGTATGTGATAGATTGTCCCTGGTTACACAGAGAATGGAGGAAAGCAGAGAGGGAGCTGAAGGTTGTATAATCCTGGGAGAAAGTGAGTGTTCTCTGGGATAAGGGCACGGCAGAGATGAGGAACAGTGAGTGAGACTCTGAAGAGGAGAGTGGCTGAGAGAGAGGGTTAAGACAGGGCCAAGAAGATTCAGAAGAGAGAGGATCTGGGATTTAATTCTGAGAACTCCTCATACACACGCTTAATGGCCACGTGGGAAAGCACTCAAAGGAAGAGAGCGGGGGACTCCAGTGGCTTCACTGTTACCCTCAAGAAGGGAGTGGTTTGAGTGGAATGTTTCACACAGCGTAAGTGGATTGGGTTTAGGAACATGTCTCCTGCCTGGTTTTGCGACATGATGATGTCTGTTAGGGGCAAGTGACAGAATAACTGTCCAAGACAAGGACAGACCTTTCCAGAGAGTAGAGTGCACTCGGAGTGGAAGTAAGGGAAGAGGTCCCACAGCCTTGCTGATGAAGTGCAGCTTGAGTTTTCTTGCCTGGCCCACGGTCAGGGCAAATCTCTCTCACCTGCCAGTCCCACAGCCTCAGACCCAATCAAGTAAACACAGAGACTTATATTGGTTACAAACTGTATGGCCGTGGCAGGCTTCTTGCTAACTGTTCTTACAGCTTAAATTAATCCATTTCCTTTAATCTATACTTTGCCACATGGCTCGTGGTTTACCGGCATCTTCACAAGCTGTTTCTCATCGTGGTGGCTGGCAGTGTCTCTCTGACTCAGCCTTCCACTTCCCAGCTTTATTCTCCTCCTTGCCCCGCCTATACTTCCTGCCTAGCCAACGGCCAATCAGTGTTTTATTGATTAATTAGCAACACATTTGCCATACATCCCACAGCACTTCCCCCCTTTTTTTTTTCAAAAAGGAAGGTTTTAACCTTAACAAAGTAAAATTACATATAATTTGGGAATTTGGGCGTAGCTTCTCTTACTACTTCCTGCTGGAAGGGGGCGCTGTATCTTATGGGGATACAAAGAAAATTTTAGGATTATGGAATAGTCCATGAGGGTGTATTGTCTGAGCCAGTTGCCTTCAAATCATTCTGGATGTTGGATCATCTGGGCCATGGTATCATCAGAGACCTTCAGGGGGTCTTGGCTGGTCAAACCTGATGTATCTTAATCTTGAACAAATCCATAGCCTCTGGCTTTCTGTGGGAACAAAAGCAGAGATTCTTTTCCAAAGTAACATGTCCTTATATCCAAATTTTGAAGTAAAGATATCTTTAAAATATACATATTGGTTTAACTTAGCTTCCTTTACAATCAAATATCTCTCTGCAGTTAAGAATCCCAAAGACAACATAATCCAGATTCTCTGTGTAATATTCATTTTTACGTGGCTTATTTTTTATACTACCTTTACTGTCTCTTTAAAGACTTTATTTTTAAAAACTATTTATTTCTTTATATAACTGTATATATTCCTTTTTCTCTCTCTTCCAAGCCTACATATATTTTACACACATTGTAAACTATTACATCTGAATCTGTCTTATTGTGAATCTATTGCCTTAAACTGCAGCAGCTGTGGCTGCTGGCTCTGCCCACCTCAGCTTCCCAACATGGCTACGTTTACCACCAGCTCTGGGAGCTGTCGTGGGTCTATGCTTTTATCCAAGCAGCGTGTAGCCTAGAAACCTCTTTTTTTTTTTTTTTTTTTTTTTTTTTTTTTTTTTTTTTTTTTTTTTTTTTACCTGCAAAGGCTAAATCCACCAGGCAGCTTAATGTGCCACTTGCAGAGACCTCATTCCCGCCATACTGCAGGTCGAGCGCGCACACCAGAAACCCACAAGGAGCTCAAACCAGCAGCTGCCGCTCATTTGAGAGAGACAATTAGGAACTGTTTTTAGCTCCGTTTTAGAAACTTTTTTCTCAGTTTTTAGGTGGAAACTCTTGCCACCACGTTGGGCGCCATTTGCAGCTTGAGTTTTCTTGCCTGGCCCACGGTCAGGGCAAATCTCTCTCACCTGCCAGTCCCACAACCTCAGACCCAATCAAGTAAACACAGAGACTTATATTGGTTACAAACTGTATGGCCGTGGCAGGCTTCTTGCTAACTGTTCTTACAGCTTAAATTAATCCATTTCCTTTAATCTATACTTTGCCACATGGCTCGTGGTTTACCGGCATCTTCACAAGCTGTTTCTCATCGTGGTGGCTGGCAGTGTCTCTCTGACTCAGCCTTCCACTTCCCAGCTTTATTCTCCTCCTTGCCCCGCCTATACTTCCTGCCTAGCCAACGGCCAATCAGTGTTTTATTGATTAATTAGCAACACATTTGCCATACATCCCACAGCAATGAAGAGTCCATCTTCAAGAGCAGCAGAAGCTTTCAAAGACCGCACACACCTGGGGCCGACAGCAGAGGCTTGGCAGTGCTAAAAGATACTGGCGGGAGCTCTAACAGGTGCCATTACTTAAACAGCACCTGATTAAGATCTGTGATCTGAATTTTAAGGTCTAGTTCAAACACAAAACTTGTTTGTCTAGTGAACTTTCTTTTTTTTTTTTTTTTTTTTTTTTTTTTTTTGGTTTTTCGAGACAGAGTTTCTCTGTGTAGCTTTGCGCCTTTCCTGGAACTCACTTGGTAGCCCAGGCTGGCCTCGAACTCACAGAGATCCGCCTGGCTCTGCCTCCCGAGTGCTGGGATTAAAGGCGTGCACCACCACCGCCCGGCGGGAACTTTCATTATTTTAAAAGTCAGTCCCATCTCACAGCAGTTTTTGTTTTTCTCTTAGCAATAAATAATTTCCCACACACTATATTTCTCTCTTTGTTTAAGATGACAGTAAAAACAGTGTGTTTTATTTATATTATTTTTATCTCTAGGAATGATGCTTTTTAGTTAGAATAATTTTCATATTTTAGCTTTATAAGACGCCAGAAAACATATTTAACTGAAGCAAATTTATCTTTCCTTATTAGTTTTATCTTTAGGCCTGCCTCTGTTTACACACACTATCTCCTTTTATGCTTTAGATGGCAAGATTGTTTTATCACAAGCCCCAGTTTGCCATTTTGGATGAATGCACAAGTGCAGTCAGTGTGGATGTGGAAGGCTACATTTACAGCCACTGTCGAAAGGTGAGTGTCATGCCACAGGTGCTTCATTGGGGTGTCTGTGTGCCATGTCCAAACACAAACCTACACCTAAAGGAAATTCCAAGCCACAAAATTGCTACTAAAAGATAATGCCCTATATTAGCTTTAAATTGGTAACTAATAGATATGAACAGAGTACAAACAATTATTGGTGTATTCTAAATACAACTTTATAGATATGAATAGAATACAAGGAATTATCCTTGCATTCTAAATAGAACTCGTTAGCAATTTCTTAGACATGGTACAGTATTTAAATATATTCACCTTTTACCTCATTACTTAGACTTAACAAAAATTCTTAGCTTTCCTTTGTTCCATTAACTTTACCTATGTATCACTTTTTAAATCAAGAAAAGTCAATAGTTGATTTTTGGCAATCTAAATTTTTTTCAATTTCTCATTGTGTGTGTGTATGTGTTGGTAGCATACATAACTATGCTTGTGTATATTTGCATGTGTGGTGGTGTGCATGCATAGGGTACGTGTGGAGGACACAGGCTGATTTTTGGTATCCTTAATCGCACTTCCCTTCATTTACTGAGGCAGGGTTTCTTGCTGCACCTGTAGTTTGTTGATTTAGTTAGTTTAGCTAGCTGGCTTGCCCTGTCTCCCATTCCAAACCCTGGGATTCCAGATGGGCCACCACACCTGTCCAGCTTTTTCATGGGTGCTTGCAAAGCAGTTGCTGTATCCACAGAGTTATCTCTCCAGTCCTTCTTTTAGTAGTTATAAACTTATCTAGTTTATTTTATCTGCACAGTATTTTACCAAATTTCTTTTAGTTGACAAATAGGAGGCCGGCTGCCTGCCATTCTTTAAGTACTTGCTCACTAGTCCTGGTGAGCTTTTTGTTTTTAGGAATTGCTGCAACCATCTATACTCTGGCTAGATTTGAAAAATAATAATAGATTCCTTTTTAGAGGTCCTGTGTAAGTAAACGAGTTACAGGAATATTTTAACACTTTCTGTCTATATCTGGGGAGTTTACAATAAATAAAATAGTCATGTTGTATGCACACACACACACACTGAATTCCGACCATTTGGAGGCTAGCCATGGATCACTAGCATTAGCAGTTCCTGGTAGTTTGTTAGAAGTACACAGTCTCTAACTTTGCCAAGTAGAATGGCATATTAGCAAAATTCCCATGCAGATGCATATGAAAGGTTGAAAAGTGTGGTGTGATAATAAAAGGATCCTCAGTAGTCTTCTCCATAGGAAGGTCTGAACATTGACTGTATTTCTTTAATGACTTATTTTTTTATTTTTGAATCCCCTTTAGTAATCTGTATGTGGTTTTCAATGTTAAAGGTATTAGAAATGTGTGTGGTGTTTTCATGCATAAGACCGTCTAGACTGATTTTGGACTTAAAGGCTTCTCCCTGTCAATTCTCTGTTGCCTCTCACGTTTTTTAAGAGTCTCTAAATCTGTAGAACACAGTCCATTTGAGGGAGGACACTCACTTGGGGTTTCAGTGATAATTTAACGTTGTCACAGTAGCACTGAATACAGAGAAACAGAACCCGAGAGAATGGATCCTTAAGTTTAGAACCTTGTTGTTGTTGTTGATTTCGTATTTGTCTGCATGCCGTGCTGCTCATGGTGAGGGCAGAGGAAAACCGTGAGAGCCAGCCCTCTTCCACCACGCCAGTCCAGGGATTAAACTCAGCCTCGGTGGCAAGGGTCTTTACCCACGAAGGCCTCTTGCCAGGCCAAGAACTTTTTTCTAACTACAAAACCAGTGTAAATTTACAAGGGAATAAAGCAACACTTAAGCTCAATTCAGAATGTTTAACATTAAAGAGAACAGTGGTGCTGCTTGGCCAAAACTAAGCCGTGAGCATGAGATTTAATTATGGAAAGGTAGCATCTGGTGTTCAGATCTCAGCATTTAAACTTTGCTTTTGTGTTTTGGCTTAAGTAATTCTAATATACAGTATGCCTACTCTAATTAAGGTCTAATCCAATTATAAAATCAGGAACAGAAAAATATATCTAAGTGGCTTTTGATGCAATTGAACTGTGTGTTTAACAAAGCTGATAATGTACTTATCTTCTTACACAGGTCCTCACTAATTTGCACAAGGGAGCCAAACTTATGACACAGTTTCAGTGATATCACTGGGTGCCAGCAGAATAATTTAGTCATAAAATTTCATGGTGGAAATTATCCAGAATTTACTTAGGTTAATCTTTTAAAATTATTACAAAATAAAAATAAAATTAGTGTCTGGAGAGATGACTTGGTAGTTAAGAGCACTGGCTGCTCTCCAGGAGGACCTGGGTTCAGTTCCCAGCATCTACATGGTGGCTCACAACCACCTTTAACTCCAGTTCCAAAGGATAGGACACCCTCTTTGGCCTCTGAGGGCTCTTTGTATAGCTGGTAGATTTACATTTACCGAATCTCCCAAACGTAAGACGTGTGTGTTGAAGATCTGACCTCAGGTAGTGTTTCTCACCCTCCTATCTATTGGCTGGATAACTCCTAGACAGTCTGTGCAAAGGTTGTCCTGGGCATTATACTATGTTTAGCAACAATTCTGGTGTCTGTCCATTAGATGGCAGTATTGTCTTCAGTCATAGCCACAGTGTCCACCAGAGAAAGATCTCCCCTCAGTTGAGAACCATTGCTGTCACTGATCCAGAGCAACTACAGTTGAATCTATTGATGCTTCTCTGAAAATCTGAAGTGCAGTTGAAATCCTGAAAGCTGGACCAAGACTGAACATCTTTTTATAATTTTATAGCAGGCTTATTGCATAGCGATACCTGATCTAAACTTAGAAAAGATTTAAACTTTTTTGTCTCAATGTCAGTATTTGTACACATTACTGTAGACACATGCAGAATTCTGCCTTAGAACCTTCTAGAACAGATGGAATAATCACACTTCTGAATGTGTCTGAATTCCGAGGCACATCCCAAAATAAGACTGCAATAGCGAATTATGACACTGCATTTGAAAGCAAATTGGCTGTAGACCTTTTATGCTATTTAGTCCTGATTTTAACCTTTTGCTTTGTTTTGTTTTGTTTTGTTTTTGTTTTTTCAAAACAGGGTTTTTCTGTGTAGCTCTGGCTGTTCTGGAACTTGCTCTGTAGACCAGGCTGGCCTCGAACTCACAGAGATCCTCCTGCCTCTACCTCACAAGTGCTGGGATTAAAGGCATGCCCCACCACCGCCTGGCTACCTTTTGCTATTTTTATCTTACTGTTTTTCATAATAAATCAAATGTAGGGGATTGTATTTTGACATTAATTCTTAACTAGCCACTGACCATGTTATCCTAACAACTTAAATGTGTATAATTTGTGGCTTACCGTTACTGATGTAAATGTAAACCTTTTCTTCGAATTAGGTTGGCATCACCCTCTTTACTGTTTCACACAGAAAATCCCTTTGGAAACACCATGAGGTTTGTATTTCTTTCCTTGTATGGGATGATGAATGTTTATCTCACATAAAAATGTGGGTCTTGGTGACTGATTTTGGATTTCATGGTGAATGTTGCTATATAGGCTCACATCTTAAGGCAAAGGGTGATTTTGAGTTTTATAGTATACAGTAGGACTTTGTTCAGTATTATTCCATCAGTTTAGAAAGCTATAACATACATAAACTCTAGCTCTACTGAGATTAGTGAGCAGTTAGTTCTGTAGTGTTAAGTGACTGCTGTGTAATAGCTGTGGGTAAAAGAGCTGTGTCATTCAGGTTGGACAGAAGAAGAGGAAGTCTTAAAGTTAGATAGCAGAAGCTTAGGAGCATTTTCAGTAAGGTCAGAACTATAAGGGAGAGATGGCATAATGCCAGCCATGTTTGGAACGTAATAAAGTAGGATCTGTCATCAGTCACGGTGATTTACAAAGATACTGTGCTGAGGTTTGCATAGTATAGAAGCGCTGTGTATTCTGGGTAGTGTCCAGAGGGTTGGTGGGGTAATGTTGAGAACAAGTTCTTTCCTCTTCCGTCCACTTCTCTAATCCTCTCCTTCTCCTCCAACTTGCCCCTTGTTTCTCCCTTTCTCTCCCTCCCTGTGCCCATGGGATCTAGCCCTAGGCCTTGGGTGTGCTAGGCAAGAGCAGTGTTCATGTGAAGGGAGAGGGGAGGGGGACACAAAGAGCAGCCAGAAATCTCAATACAGGAAAAACAAATCTTTATATATAAAAGTTCACTAACTAAAAACAGGAGGCTTTGTTCTGTGTCTTCAGAAGGCACCTGAATGGCTCCTTTTCATCTCTGCTAAACCTAAACAAAAGACTTAAAAGTGGAGATTGGTAGCTGATCAGTGAAGCATCAGTTCTGCACCAGTGAGCTGCCCAGGCTCTGGCACGGTAGCTCTGAGCTGCAATCCAGAACTATGGAAGCCTCCTCATTTGTGGGATGCCTGTGCAAACGGACCTGTTGGTAGTTACTGACTCTCCCTTCTCTCCTGTAGTACTACCTGCATATGGATGGTAGAGGCAATTATGAATTCAAAAAGATCACAGAAGATACAGTTGAGTTCGGATCGTAAAGACCATTTCAAGATCTTCACCTGCTTCAATGAAACAAGAATGCATTTGTTAATGCAAAGTGCATTATAAAATAAGGTTAAGCTTGTTTTTTTAAAAAAACAAAGCAACAAATTGACTAGATACAGGATCTAATTGAAACATGTTAAAACACTTAATATTGTATAGGATATTGCTAATTGTGTATATGTTGGTTTAATTATTAATTATGTACTAAGAATGTCCTTATTCTTGTGGTTAAAAAACCTGCCTGAATTAAATTGGGCTTAAATCAGTGTAACCTGATTCATCCTGGGATGTAAACCATTTGAAGTCAGCTAATTTGACTTTTATGGCTCTATCTTTTAATGAAGAACCCTATTTAAAACTGGGGTCATTAGCTGTTCTGTCCTAACAAAATAGTCTTTGAGTTTCATTTCTATGTGCCCCATGGTAATGGGAACCAACCAATCACAATGTATTATTAAAATGTATACCATCAATACAGGATAGCACTTATTACCTAGTGGCAGATTTCTTTAGCTGCTGATTTATACTCATTCCTCATACAAGCCTTGAGGTACATTTGACTCCAAGAGAGCCATTTGGGTTTTCTTTAGCTAAATAATCAGTGTACCCCCTCAGTCTTATGGACTGAGTTGTTTTGAAGGTTCTTTGTGGTGGTGTGTAGTTGTGCTTACAGCCTGTGGTTAATACACGTTACGCTCAGTTTTAACAATGTTTGAGGTGTCCAGGCATGATCTCCTGTGTCAAGCTCAAGGTCTTACAAGAATTTTAGATTTTGTGAAAAGAATTGGACAGGTTCATCAGAAATGAGGTGGTGTAGTCGTGAACGCCATGTGACTGTAGAGGCACTACACGAAGTAACACACTGAGCACGCAGTGTTACTGCTGTCCTTGACTGGGTTTTTGTTTTTAAAAATGGTAAACATTATCATGCACATGGGTGAATGACATTTCCTAGGAGCTGTCTCTGACTCCTCTACAACTACTTTTGTATCTGGATTACCATGTTGAGAGATCATCTCTGGCTCCCGAGGACCATTAATGACTACACGTGTTGTTTGCACAAGGAGGGCCAAGGCTGGACATGATCAATAAGTGGTCGTGAAGTTGGCTTTACCAAACGGGTTCGGAAAGGGGCATTTGATAGTCTTGTTTCTGCATAACTCAGAATCACTGACTACCAAAATAACCTTGATGTATTGAGTCCAGAAATACATCACATTCAGTTTTACCGTATCTCCTTAGCAAACTTGTGTACTTATTTTCTGTTCAGATTAAAAAAAATTTGGATAACCTACACAACTTCTGCTTGTCCTTTTTTATTCTTGTGCCTAAATGCTGATGTTCAGAAAGTGCTTTTAGCACCCAGATGACCTCTTTATAGAACCTTATTAAATGGCCTTTAAATTTTTTTGTTTTATTGTTTTAGACAGGGTCCCACTATATGGCTCTGGCTGGCTTGGGACTCTATGTAAAGCAGGCTGGCCTGAACTCACAGAGATCCATCTGCCTTTGCTTCCTGAGTGCTAGAATTAAAGACATGCTCCACCCTGTCTAGCTAATGTACACTTTTTAATGTGTTTTTATTACTTAGAAAAAAATCCTCACCAGGTGTTTATACCTCACAAATGCTACCAGCTAGCCAAGAGACCTTAAAAAATGGTCTGTACTGGGAAAGGCTTTAAGGCATAGGGAAATTACAAGTTTTCAGATTTCTTGGCTACTCCCTGGCTGCCAGCAGAAGTATCCATCCTCTTGTCTGCCTCAGAATTCCTTCCTTCCTTTTACTCTAATAACAAAATGCCTCACCTTTTGAGGCAGCGAGGAAAGTCTTCCAGGAGAATCCCAGTGTATTCTAACATTATGATGGTTTTCTTAGGGCTGACTATAGCAGTGTTTCCAAAACGTGATGATTATGCAGTCATTCTCTGCATAGTTATCACAAACTACACTGAAAAGTGCTAGTTTAACCTGAACAGTAAATCAGAAAGTGAATGGAAGAACTTTATGGATTGCATTCTGCAAATCAAGTATGTTGTTCTGTGTCCGGAAGTTCTTTTGATCTAATGAGAACGTGTGTAAACAGTGTTGGTACGCACTGCTGGTGTGAAGTGTGTGTCTGCTGGTGAGTGGCAGTTGCCTTATAACTATGGGGTCAGTACTGTGGGGCCGTTTTCTTAATGAGACTTTAAGCCTTTAAGCTTAGTCCTTAAAACCTTGACCTGTACCTAGTAACCGAGTTCCATTGTCAGATTGACATTACTAATTTTAAGAAGCTGCTCACAATGTTTTAAACACGTTTATCATTCATTTTTTCATTTATGAAAGATGGAAATGTTTTGACCTTCTCTATAAATATGTCATGTGTGTGTCACGTTAGAATGTTAGTACCAAAAAAATGAAACACACACACTCACTCACTCACTCACCAGCACCAACCCAGCCAATACACTTTGCCCCCAAGGGTGACCATTTTTCACCCTTATTTTTTAAACATTATGACTAGGTTTTTGTTGTTGTTTGGTTGGTTGGTTTTGAGACATGGCCCCACTGCATAGCTCTGGTGGGCCTCAAACTTGCAGCTATCCTCCTGTCTCTGCCTCCCAAGTACTGGGATTACGGGTTGTGTATCATATAACTTGTTAGCTTTGGATAGTTCCTACCATTTACCTCCTGCTACATCCTCCTCCCCATGTAGTTAAATCATTTTTAAAACCTTATAAATACTGTGTTACAGCATATGTACAGAAAAGCCCTTAAATTTAAGCACAGTGATTTTTTGTGTGTGTGTGTGTGTCCACAATTGCAGTCATTTGAAACCAGGATAAATATCTTCAAAAGCCTCATTTACATCTTTTCCCAATGATTAGCTCCCTACTTGGCTAGTGTAATTTTCCCGGGTTTTAGACTTTTTACCTAAAAGGTGCCCTTTGGTACAGGACTCTATTCTCTCAGTGCTGTGAGGTTGACTGCTGGTGCGGCAGCAGTTCCTGTTCTGCGGCTGTCCTTAACTATCTGGATGCTTGTTGCCTAGCCCTCAGTGCGTTAGGTTGGCTCTATTGGAGCCACTATGCATAAGCCTTATAGACATTCCTAGGCGTGTCTTTTGATACGTTTTGGAGTGGGGCTTACCTGGTTTTTTTTTTTAGGTTCTGCTGAAATCGCCTTCTGTATGTCTCCACATAAGTGTAGAATCACATTCCCCAGTCCTTGACAATGGTCAGTATTTTTGTTGTTGGTTTTGTTTTGTTTTTTCTCACTGTGTGTCTTTAGCCATGGACTGTAGGTCATCATGTCTTCATTTCACGTTTCCACAATCACCAGTGAGGTTGAACTCTTCATAGTTACTAGCTGTGTCTACGTCCTCTGGGGGAGGGTTCACTTCAGGCCCCTTTCAGAAATAACATGTCCTGTTGATATTTCAGAGCTTCTCCCGTGAATTCTTATGTGAGTCTTTAATTCATTAAGTGCTCTAATATCAGACAGAGTAGATTATAAGTAAAGAGGGACATTTAATAAAACAACCGATCCTGTAACAGTGAAGTGTAACAATTCTCCATTTGTGCCTAATAATACTGATTTAAAACATGATAGAATAAAGCAAAAAATGGGCAACTGAGCTATTTGTGAGGGAAACTAATAGAAGAAGTGAAGACACAGCCTCCCGAACCCACATACAAACCCCATTTGAGCATGACTAACCAGGCCTAATAGACATATTAGGTCTAATAGAGAATTCTTGCAATCGTGAGACACATGTAAAGTCCTTTTACTCAGGACTTTACTTTCTGCCCAGTAGTGTTTCGTGGCTTTCTGTGTAGATATATTCTACCTCCTTAATGAGTCTTATTCCTAAGCATTTGATACTTGTTGATGATAGTATCAATTGTATCTTTATTTTTTAGCATACAAGATAATGGGTTTTGTTACGACATTTTCATTCATGTGTGTCTTTGTACTTTGCTCATCTTTGCCCCATTACCCTCTCCCACCCAGCTTCTCTCCCAGTTGTGTCCCTTCCTCAAAAATATCCCCTTCTCTCTGCCTCTCTCCCTCCCTCTCTCTTTTCCTTGCTTCCTATCCGTCCTAGATTACACATAAGAAAACATGGTAATTGTATTTCTGAGTCTGACATTCACTGATCATAACCATCTCTAATTCCTTCTATTTTCCTGAGAATGACATAATTTCATTCTTTATTGCTGAGTAGAACTCCATTGCACATATTATACCACATTTTCTACATTCATCTGTTGATTAGCATCTAGACTTATGTATCTCGGCTATTAACACTTCATTTTCTCCTGTTTGCCATGATAAAAAGTGCCGCTGAGTTTTATACATTCATCTTAGTGGCGAGTTGCAATTTTCAAAGATGGTCCTGTCCCATTTTATCTGCTCTTTATAACACTGTGGTGTCAGCATCATCCATGGAAAGGTGAGTCCATGCTACCTCTTGAACTTGTAGAGCTTATTGTGATAAATTTGGAGATTTGGGTGTTGATGCAGAAAGAGACTAGGTCAGGAGGGGCTTGTCATATAAGTTTTATGTGGATGGCGTGTAGACAGGGTTGCATGACAGGGTGGCACTATCTATTGATATATGAGAATTTGGATTTGATACCAGCAAGCTAGTGGTGCTAGGCCACTGTGGAGGAATAGACTGTGTCGGGCCATCCCTGGCCCACTCGTTCACTTCTATGGTCAGTAGACTGCAGCAGCAGTTCTATTTGTGTGGTTAAACCCCTTACCAGCCTTTGAACAATCCTGTGGGGCATGCAGAGCCAAATAGAACACAGTGTTTCTTGCTGACCTCCCTCTACAGTCTGATTCCACCATTTTGTTAGCCTTGTCCTGTCAGCCATCATTACAACAGGTACTAATTTTTTATTATGCTGGCTACATTTATGGCAACTTGACACAAACTAGAGTCATCTGAGAGGAGGGAGCCTCAATTGAGAAAATCTCTAAGGATCAGGCTGCAGGCAAACCTGTAGGGCATTTTCTTGATTAGTGATTGATATTGGAGGGCCCAGTCCATGGTGGGAAGGGGGCTGATGGTTCTGGGTTCTATATGAAAGCAGGCCGAGCAAGCCATGGAGAGCAAGCCAAAAAGCAGCACTTCTCCATGCCCCCTCATCAACTCTTACCTCCAGGTTCCTGCCCTGTTTGAGTTCCTGTCCTGACTTCCTTCAGTGATGGAATATGGTGTTTAAGTGTAAACTAAATAAAACATTTCTTTTATTTATTAAGCGAGAAAAGACACAAGGTACAACGAAACCCACTATAAGAGTTTATTAAGGGAAGGGAATAGAAGGGGTGTGCATAGGCCTATGGAATGACCGTGCAGGAAGAGAGGAGAGGAATAGGTAAAACCAATTTTCATAGGTTCCCCATACACATGCACATATGGGCTTACGTAGCTATGCCATGCATGTGCATAGATTGCGTGACCATGCTTCGCTCAGATTATGTGATCACACCGCACACAGGTTACCATAGGACGTAAGGCCCTAGGATGACTAAGCATCCTGCCTGGCTACTGGACAGCACGAGTGTGGTCATGTAGCTGGGGGAGTGGCTAGGAATTCTAACACTTTCCTCCTCAACTTGCTTTTGGTCATGGTGTTTTGTCACAGCAATAGTAACCCTAACTAAGACAATTAAGCAGTTGTTCGACATATCTGTGACCCTTGGGATGCTCTTTCAGGCTGCCCATCCTCCTGCACTCTAGGCTGGTGGTGCTGTAGCCCAAGCTACATAAAGTTCCCTATCTTAGCCAGGTGGTGGTAGCACAGCCTTTAACCCCTGCACTTGGGAGGCAGAACCAGGCAGATCTCTGTGAGTTCGAGGTCAGCCTGGTCTACAGAGTGAGATCCAAGACAGGCACCAAAACTACACAGAGAAACGCTGTCTCAAAAAAAAGAAAAGCCGGGCGGTGGTGGCGCACGCCTTTAATCCCAGCACTCGGGAGGCAGAGCCAGGCGGATCTCTATGAGTTCGAGGCCAGCCTGGGCTACCAAGTGAGTTCCAGGAAAGGCGCAAAGCTACACAGAGAGACCCTGTCTCGAAAAACCAAAAAAAAAAAAAAAAAAAAACAAAAAAAAGAAAAGAAAAGAAAAAGTCCCCTATCTTCTATTTCCTCTTTTTGGTTTATTCTCTCATTTAGCAGAACATGTCCTACCTACATGGCTCCCTAGGTATGTCTGAAAATATCTCTGTTCCATTATACTTGTGAAAAGTTCAGCTGGGATAAATTTAGTAAGAATTTATTTTAAGCTGGGTGGTGATGGCGCACACCTTTAATCCCAGCAGTGGAGAGATAGAGGCAGGCAGATCTCTTTGAATTTGAGGCCAGCCTGGTCTACAGTGTGAGTTCCAGGACAGCCAAGGATATGGAGAGAAACCCTTTCTTGGGGGGAAAAAAATGTGTATGTGTGTGCACACAGGTGTGAGAATAAGCGTGTGTGTACTAGGTCAACCCTGGATATCGTTCCTAAAGAGCTGTTCATCTTATTTTTTTATTTGTAATGTATTTATGTGTGTGTCCTTATGTGTCGATACGTGTGTTGTAAGCCAGAAGGGAGCCTTGGGGTCATCCTTAGTCAAGTCATTCACCTCCTTTGAGACAGGCTCTCTTGTTGGTTTGAGGACCATCAATTAAGCTGGATTGGCTGGCTAGCAAACTACAAAATTCCTCCTGTCTCTGCCTCCCCAGTGTGGGATTATTTTAATGTGAGTTTTCGGGATTCAACTAAAGTCCTTCGTGCAAGGCAAGCTGCTTTACCTACTGAGCCATACACCCCTCCCCTCCTCTCCCCTGGTTTGATATTTTTGTGGGGTTTTTAGTTTTGTTGTTGTTGCTTTTGAGAGCAGGTCTCTCACTGAGCCTGAAGCTCACCATTAGGCTAGACTGGCTGGCCAGTGACTGCCCAGGTGTCCTCCTGTCTCGGCCCCCCTGATACTGGGATTAACATGCGCACACCACCACACCCAGCTGTTGTAGCAAACTCAGGTCCTCACGCTTGCCTAGCAAATAGTTTACCTGCTGAGCCTTCTCCACAGTCCCCTCTCCTTAAACTATTTATGTGTGAGTGTGTGTATGCACAACCTTTGTGCGGGTGCCCATGGAGGCCAGTCAGGGGCATTGGCTGCCTTGGGACTGAAGTTAGCGGGTGGTTGTGAGCCACCTGATGGGGAGCAGGTGCTCCTAACTGCTGAGCCAGCTCTACAGCCTGTCCTTGAATATTTGTGGTCATTGTTGTCTTGAGTTTGCTGTTGAGAAGAGCCATGTTCCGATTTCTTTGCATGTGGCAATTCCTACTGCCTTTTCTCATCCTTTATCCCCACCTCTGTGCTTCCCCCCCTCCAAGAATGCTCTCTGCCCATCCGGCAAGTCTCGGTGTCTCAGCCTCTTGTTAGCTCAGTGGTGGCAAGTTGTTCTCCCTTTCTTACATGTATGCTGCAGATAAATAGTCCATTTCTCTCCCTGTTTGCCCTATAGACTCAAGCCTTTTTAATATTGCTTGGTATCCTTTTTGTGGGGGTCTTAGAAGGAAAAGAAAACACAAATGTCTTTCATTTTTAGCTGGAAGTACTTGACAGTTCCTATCTTCATATTTTTCATAAATTGATGCTCATTATAACACTACAGCTTAGCATATTTAAGAAAACTCAAAATAATGGGCCATGATTCTGTAATGTCCTTTAGAGCATCATAGATTTGGGATGCTTATGTAGTTTCTTAGATTGGAACAGCTTGCTCTGTGGTCTCATATGGACATTATGGTCCTCTTTCTAAAAAAAAAAAATCAGGTCATCCTAAATTTTAAAAATTATCAATACTTATTACATTTTCCCCAATTTTGTTGTTTGCCACTTTTTGACATATTAGTTGGCCCCACTAGGTTTTTTAGCTGGAGACACTTAGGCAGTTTCTGACTAGGAATGTGCAGAGTAACACAAGCCCAGATTTGATGAGACATGTTTACATGTGTGTTATCTGTGCCCAAGGTGCCGTTCAGATGCTTCAGGTCAGGCGTTCCCTCTTCCTGAAACGCTTTGCACCCCTTTCCCTTTCTCCTGGTGAACTCTGTCTTCAGAATGAGATATTATAACATCCTTACAAGTTCAAGGTAAATGGCTCTTGTGAGCGCCTTCATTCTCTCCATCATAACATTTGCACACTGTTCCAATGGCTTGTTTGACATTGTACCCAACACTTACGCAAGTTCTACAAGAACTGAGATGATTCCTGTCATAGTGCAATAAAGCCCATAATATCTGGCACATAGAGTTAGTCTAGGATAGTGAATACGTGAGTAATCCGAATTTGTAAGTGTGGCTCTTGCCAAGGGGACTGCAGTCTACAAAAGGGATGCAACAGCCGAACAGCTGTCTTCGAAGCAGTGAGAGTTGTTTGAGCACAGTGAGGATGTAGGAAGTGGGGAGGAGGGTCGTAGCAGGGGAAAGCGCCTAGATTTAACAAGCAGGCAGAAGCAGGGCGCCCACCCCTGGAACTGGATCAGGGAAGCCTGCCATTCACACAACTGTGGGTTAGGGCAGAGGCCTTCTGTGTGTCTCTGGGAAAGTAGCTGGTGATAGGGTCACAGCTCAGTTGTGAGCATGCGTGAACAGCTTGCTTGGGGCTTAATAAATGGCTCCTCTCATCAAGTCTATAGCTCTGTCCTTTTCCATCCCATGTCCCTCACCCAACCTTTGTGAATGACATCGGGAATGGTGGGCTGAGTGGTAAGGGAAATCACAGAGAACAGTCCCTTCGATTTCAGTGTACGTCACAGCATCTGGAGAATTCTGATTCTGGTTCCATGGGTTCGGCAGGGGACCACGAATTCCAACTTCTAACTAGTTTTCCAACTAGTTTGCTAAAGAGGCTGTCCCTAGACTGTGTTACACCTCTAGCTATGGGCCACAGAAGTCACAGGAACCTGGGGAATATTATCTTAGTCGGTCATTCTGGCCTCCTCTTCTCTCATGATTCTTCATTTGTAGTCACTTACAGGTGTAACATTTTCGCTTTCATTTATGGACTTTTTAGTAATTTTGTGATCTAGCCTGAATGTTCTTGTCTAGTTGCCCACAGGACCCATGGATGGCACCTCCATCACTGTGATGAAGACATGCTGTAAATCTGTGCGAGGGGAAAGTGCCTGCTGTCCTGGGAGCTGTGTCTCCTTTTAATGACCTGAGATATTTGTCAGAGATGACTTACTGTGCTAAAGCAATGTTTTGGTGGTGGTGCTTGAAGATCAGGGTGAATAAAGACTATGTCAGGAACCTCTCGATGTTTTCTTAGGCCTCTTTTTAGAAGTTTATTATACATCTCTGCAGTTCCCAAACTGGGAAGACTGGAGCAACAGGTCATGCGTTTGACACCTGTCTGGGCTACATGTAAGATCTTGTCTCAAAAAAAAAATTATCTGTTTAATTTAAAATGATCACAGTTTTTAACACTTACAATTCCTGGATTTTCTTTTCAGTGGTTTAATTTTCCTCAGAAAAGACTGACTAAATTATTCACTGATACACTCCTAATATATAGTCACAGAATTGAGCTTAAAAAGAGATGGCCTTTTTTGATTTATTCTTTTTAACTTTCTTTTTATTTGGTATTTGTGTCTTTCACATCATGTGTCCCAATCCCATTCATTCCCCTGTCCCTTCATATCTACGCTCTGCCCTTGCAAACCCCCCTCCAATAAAATAAAATTTAAGAGACAAAAAAGAAAAAAGAGGAAAAATCAAATCTCATCATGGAAGCTATAGTGTGACAGTGAGTCACTCAGTAAACCCTTTTATCCACATATCTTTACTTGCAAGTGTTCATTGCAAAGAGTCATTGGTCTGGTTTGAGGCCTCTGGTTTCTGCTACACTATTAATGCTGGGCCCTCACTGAGACTCCTCTTGGATATCCTGTTGTTGCTCTGTGTCATGGAGATCCTGCAGCATTGGGTCTGCAGGACATGGGGGACTGTTGGGAGTCCAGCCCTGACCTGCTCTCACCTATTGAAGGGTTCTTAGGTGGAGGAAAGAGGAATGAGAAAATATCAGATAGAAAGACCAAGATGAGGAGAAAGACAGAGACACAGAATAGCTTTTGGAGGGCCTGACCCAACAGCCTAGAGGTTTATTCAAAAGGACTTTTTATAACAATACCAAGGGGAGAGGCAAATGCTGTGGATATCGCTGTGTATAAATAAAATGCTGATTGGCCAGTAGCCAGGCAGGACGTATAGGCAGGACAAGCAGAGACGAGAATTCTGGGAACAGGAAGGCTGAGTCAGGAGACGCTGCCAGCTGCTGCCATGAGTACCAACATGTAAGATACTGGTAAGCCACGAGCCATGTGGCAAGGTATAGATTTACAGAAATGGGTTAATTTAAGATAGAAGAACTAGATAAGAAGAAGCCTGCCACGGCCATACAGTTTGTAAGCAATATAAGTCTCTGTGTGTTTACTCAGTTGGGTCTGAGTGGCTGCGGGACTGACGAGTAAGAGAGATTTGTCCTGACCATGGGCCAGGCAGGACTGGAGAAAACTTCAGTTACAGGCAAAAGACCCTCCCCCCTTCCAAGATCAAAGCACACCGTACAGCCAAATGTAGACCCTTTCAAACACCTGGTAAACATACCCATGGTCAAAATCATCATCTTATGCAGCCCTGCTGGGTAAAGCAAGCCCAGATTCTCTGACCCTGAGTAAGTTCTCACTAGGAAGTCTCTGTGTGTCTCCACAACAGGACCAGCCCCTTCTCATGCTCCAGCAGATCATAGATGGGGTGGATGTTGGGGTGGACCAATTCAGAACCCTGGTTCTGGGCCTGGGTACTTGCAGGGTTGAGCCCCCCTCCAGCTCTCCCCTGTCCTCATCACCAGGGTGAGTTCTTCAGTATTGCCCTGGCTAGTTAGTTCACTCCTTGCAGGAATGAGCAAGGGGTGGGGCCAGTTCTCCCTCAGGGTCAGCCCTCCCACACCTATATACCACCAGGGCTAGCTTTATTGTGTTGCCCAGGTGAGGGCCAGGGACCACCTCCTGAGTTGCAGCTAGTGAGGGGCAGGGACAGCTCTCCCACTCTTAGGACCTTAGAGCCAGCTCTCCCATCTGCCATAGGCAGCAAGGGGCAGGGGGCATCTCTCCCCTACCCATACCACCGTATGGCAGATGAGGGGCAGGATCAGATCTCTCACATTCGTGTTCTTGGACCGGCTCACTCCTGCCCCCATCAACAGGGTCATCTCTACTGTGCTGCCCAGACAAGATGTAGGGCCCGCTTTCCTGAGTGCTGCAGCTGATAAAGCGGAGGGTCAGCTCCTTTGTCAGCTGGAGGCAGTAGAGGCAAGGAGGGAGGGCATCTTTCCCTCACCTCCACCACTACACCAGAGACGACCGAGGTGGTGCCAGCTGTAACCCTCTTCACCCTCAGTGCTGGCTCACCTGCATTCCTGTCAACTCTACTGTGGTACCCAGGTGAGGCTCAGGGCCTGTTCTGAGTGCTGTAGCTGGTAAGGGGTTGGGTCAGGTCCTCCACCTCCTGGAGGTGGTAAAGGGCAAAGGGAAGTGTACCAGCCTGTTGGATCCCACCCAACCTTCAAAAAGTCCTGAGTAGGGGAGTGAAGATTGAGAAAAAACAGATAGGAAAAACAGAAACATAAGAGAAACGATGGAGACACCAAATAGCTCCAGGAGGGCTCTCTTGGTCCTGTACTGCAGCAGCCCTGAGTGTAGATGTAATTCTAAACGGTCTTATTGAATAAGAAACACAGAGCCAAATAGTTAAAAGCCTAAGAGGTCAGAACACTAGCAAATAGCCTTTAGCTTACCAGCCGCTGCCGTCCTTCCCCGGAGAAAGAGACCTACTTCCTGTGTGCCTGTATTTTTTACTGACTTTCTGTTCTGCCTTCTCATTGGTTCTAAACCCAACCACATGACTTCTTCGTCACTGCCTGTCTATACAGACCTCCAGGTCTCTACGGTTGGTACTTGGATTAAAGGCGTGTGTCACCAAGCTGGCTATGTCTTTGAACACACAGACTCTGTCTGCCATGTGATTGCATTAAGGGCATGTACTACCCCTGCCAGACTTCTGCTAAATGGCTTTCTGTTAGCTCTGACCCCCAGGCAACTTTATTTATTAACATACAAATAAAATCACATTTCAGCACAAATAAAATATCACCATATTTCCCCTTTCTATTCTAATAAAAAGAAAAAAGGAAAAAAGTTATAACTAATATAAGAAAAACTATATACAAAAAGTACAATAATTATATACAATATATACAAGCAATAAATACCTAAACAATGTCTATTCCATTTGCATTTGACAAACTCAGAGAAAATAATTCCATTATCTATCCCATTTTGGTAAGTCCAAAATGTACCTGATTCACTTTCTATCCTAACTTATATTACTAACAGGACTATTTTATAATGTCTTTCAAATTTATACACTTACACCTCTTTAGTGAGTTTCTTTTCTGAAATTCTTAACAAGAAAAACTATAACTATCTAATCTTTAACTATAACTATCTAATCTTCAACTATAACTATAACTATCTAATCTTCAACTCCCTCAGAGACCTAAAAAGGAAATAATATAACTTAATAAAACAGGAAGTGCAAACAAGCGACTTCCAAAAAAATGTGAGTTGACAGAAACAGCCAGCTGTCTGGACAGTCACCCAAGGTTTCTCCACAGCGTTGGGGCATCATCTTCAGCCTATAGGCTTAGCGTATCTGACAGACTCATTTGTGAGTAGGATGTACACAAGGCCAACAGTTGGACCTCACATTTGGTGAGAGTAATCCATGTACCAGAAACACCTGAATTCCACCAATGTCCTGTCATGATTCAGGATTTTAAATTCTGGAAATTGCTGATGTTTTTTGAATTCAGCTGTCCATTCTTCTTGGCTATATTTTTTGTGTGGCTTCATCTCAGCACATCCCGTTCTTCTCAGCTGGTGGGTTGCTTCAACTCTTTTATTAAATGCCAGTCTACCATTGAGAGGTTAGACTCCGTCAGCTTAGTTACTCTTTCAGGAATAACTGTTTCAGCTGCTGTTCCACTGCACATCAGAAGCCATTGGTCCACTGCCTGTTCAGCTGTCTTCAAAGAAAGGGGCACTGTACCTTTTCTGGATTGCAAAGGCCACTTCAGGGATGGTGCCATATTGTCCTGGCCTCAGAGGATGCCTGTTGCTAAAGCCACAACCACACTTGTCTTGGCAAGAATCAGTAGTTCTTTGTTTCGTGTCCTGTCTGTCCATTTTGTCCTGTTTGTCAGCAGTTGATTCGAGGATACTTTGTTGTCCAGTGGCTAACTTTTGCCACAATGAAAATTAATTCTATATATAGTTTCTTCAATGCCCATATTTTCTCTGAAGTAGATTGGTACTGCCAGGAGCCCACATGTCTCATAGTCATAAAAAAAAGAAAAAATTTCTAAGTTATTAAAACATTTTAAATGCCATATTCTGTAGATCTCTGAAGGGTTTGAAGATGACCTGTCTATCTAAAATATATCTGCTTGATCTTGAAAACATACCTAATATGACTACAAGTTCTATTGTAATGTCTAACTACTAACTTTCATTTCTTTATATCCTAATAGTTGGTAATAATAACATTCAAGGATTAGCAAATTGCATTACATTGTTAAATGAATGGTGGTATAAGTACAATATCTTGAACAAGATTAGAAATATATGTATGGAGGGTTGGGGATTTATCTCAGTGGTAGAGCACTTGCCTAGCAAGCGTAAGGCCCTGGGTTTGATCCTCAGCTCAAAAAAAAAAAAAAAGAAATATATGTATGGCATTTTCTAACAATATCAATCTCAATATATATAATTTGTACACAATATACAAAAATCCAATCCAATGTAAAGTATTTAAAACTAGTAATTGTCTTTTAAAAGTAGATTCAATAATCTCTTTTTATCTATATTGTATCTATATCTTCTCTTTATTTTTCCAAGTAGATTCAATAATCTACCCTCTATTCTATCATTTCTATATATCTTTTATTTATTTATTTAAAACAAGAACCTTAATTTTAATTTTCTTTGCTTAGCCCTTTTCCTAACCCTTAACAACAACTTGTAACCAACACTCCTAAACAATGAAAATTATCCCAGACCCAAAACCCATTAAAAGACCAAAAAACTACCCGCCCCACACCACCTCTTTGGGAATGTGGGCGTTGTGTTCTTAAAATTGCTTCCTGCTGGATTTATGGACGAAGGTATCTTTATTGTGAAAAGAAAAATTTGGGGTTAATTGTCAAATTCTAGGAAAGGTAGCTATATTCTTCATTATCCATTCTGTGTATAATGCCAAAGTTCAGGGCTTACCCGAGGTTATTTTTCAGTCTTTTTTTACCCAAAGCAAGGAGGCGAAAAAGAACTCCCCCTCTCAAGGACACCATGTTCAAGGAACAAATAAGCATAAACACTTCCTTAATTCTCAAGACACCTTGTGACCACACCTTTGGCCAAACATCCTGTTACCCAGCCTTAAGGAGCAAAGACAAGCTAGAACTCTCTGACCTTGAGTCAAGATGGAATCAAGCCACAAACTGGAGTCCTTGTGGGCTCCCATACCAGCCTTTTTCTTTTGGGCCACCAACCAGCCCCCAAATCATGACATAGAGTGGTGTAAGAGGAGGCGGAGTGTAGAAGTAACCGTCTTATTAAATAAGAAACACAGAGCCAATGTAAAGATAAAAGCCCAAGAGGTCAGAGCTAAGAGACTTACCCTTCCTGCTTCAGCGATCCTCTTCAGCCAAGAGAGACCTACTTCTTGTGTGTTTGTCTTTTTAGAGACTTTCTGTTCTGCCTTCTCATTGGTTGTAAACCCAACCACATGACCGCCTTGTCACTGCCTGTCTGTACAGACCTCCAGGTCTTCTATGGTTGGTATTGAGATTAAAGGCATGTGTCTCTAATGCTGGCTGTATCCTTGACCACACAGAGATCTACCTAGCTCTGACTACCAAGTGCTGGGATTAAAGGCATGTGCCACGAACGCCTAGCTCTGCTATGGCTTGCTATTAGCTTTGACCCCCCAGGCAACTTTATTTATTAACATACAAATAAAATCACATTTCAGTACAAATAAAATATCACCATAGTGGAGCTTTTTGTCTTGACTGCCAGGTCCCAATAAACATACAGAAACTTTAATTATATAATTTAATTAACTATAATTAAAAGTTAATTATAAATGCTTGGCCAATAGCTCAGGCTTATTACTAACTAGCTCTTACATTTAAATTAACCCATTTCTATTGATTTATGCATTGCCACATGGCTGTGGCTTTACTGGTCCTCTGGCACTTTGCTTCTTCAGTGGCTCTGGCTCTTTGTGTCTTTCCAACTCCCCCTTCTTCACCCTAGTCCTCAGTTTGATTGTACCATCTAATCTTTTTTTTTTTTTTTTTGGTTTTTCGAGACAGGGTTTCTCTGTGTAGCTTTGCGCCTTTCCTGGAACTCGCTTTGGAGACCAGGCTGGCCTCGAACTCACAGAGATCCGCCTGGCTCTGCCTCCCGAGTGCTGGGATTAAAGGCGTGCGCCACCACCGCCCAGCCGTACCATCTAATCTTATCCTGCCTTGCCATAGGCCAAAACAGCTTTTTTATCAACCAATGAGAGAAATACATATTCACAGTGTACAGAAGGATCATCCCACAGCAACAGAGACTTCTTATTAGTTATGAATGCTCAACCTTATCTTAGCTCTTATTTTAATCTGTTTCTCTTTAGCTATGTTTTGCCTTGGGGCTTTTTAACTTTCTGTATATCTTACTTTCCTGCTGTCTCTATGTCTGTCTGTCTGGCAGCTATCTGGCTTCTGGCCCTGGGCATGTCACCCACTTTCTTCTCATTCCCTCCTCCTTCTTCTCCTTTCTCACCTTTTTATTCTCTCTGCCCACCAGCCCTGCCTATCCTTTCTCTGCCTAGCTATTGGCCATTCAGCTCTTTATTAGACCAATCAGGTGCCTTAGGCAGGCAAGGTGAAGCAAATGCCACACATCTTTACATAATTAAACAAATGCAGCATAAACAAATGTAATACACCTTTACACAGTTAAAGTAATATTTTGCAGCATAAACAATGTAACACATCTTTACATCGTCAAATATTCCACAACAAGGAGGCATTTTTCCCTCACCACATGGCAGACGAGACCCACTCTCCCCTTCTCAAACCCTCGGGGCCAGCTCACCCATGCCCTTACGAGCAGGGTCAGCTCTACTGTGCTGCCAGATGAGGTGTAGGACCCTCTCTCCTTAGTGCTTCAGCCGGTGAGGGGCAGGACCAATTCTCCCTAATGTTGCAGCCAGTGAGGGGGCGGGGCCAACTCTGTACAGTCCTATCCTCTAGAAGCCACAGACATCAACACAGACTGTGGCTGCATCAGAGCCATGAACCCAGACATGGGCCCTAGACATCACCATGGCCCTGGGTGGTAATCAAGTCACCCATGCCAGCCCCCTCCTCACTGCTTCACCTCTTCAGATATGCCTCTGTCCACCCCACCCCTGACTCTCTTTCCCATACCACATCATACATTTGCTCACCATTATAGTACCTGTCTGCCCGGAGCCACAAGGCTTGTGTTTTTTTCTCAGAGCCTGGGGGCAAACTGCCCTGGGCCTGCATATGGGTCTCCTTGTCTCACTCAATCTGTCACGGCTCTGGGCAGGGCCCTGCTTCCTCCTCAGAGCCTAGGGCAGTCCACCCATGGGGAGATGGTTTTTTTTTTTTTTAAATGAACATTTTTAAGTTACTTATTTGTGTGGGTGTGCATGTGGCAGTCAGAGGACCACTTTGTGGAGTCAGTTCTCTCCTTCCATCTTTTTACTTGGGTGCCAGGGAACTTGTGTTGCCAACGCCTTTACCCACTGAGCCAAGAGATGAAGATCTTTAGAACAGCTAGCTTCTTCACACACACACACACACACACACACCCCAGACCTCCAGTTTTCAGTTAAACTTTCAGGATCATTTCTGTTCAGTAGGGCCAGTCCCCACAGCTTCACATGTGACAGACAGATGTTCACAGGGAGTGTGCCATCAGTAGAGGGAGAATTGTGTCTTGTTTTTCCTGCTTTTAATTTGTGTTGAGTTCAGAAGTGACTGCATTCTGACTTCTCCAATGGTTGGATATGCCTGTTCTGGTCTGTACCTACCCCAGCCTCCTTGAGAGTTAAGTAATAAACATTGTGCTAATTGCAGTTGTTAATAGAGGCCTCAAACTTGAGGTGTAAGAATCATTTTCAGAAAAAAAAAAAAAAGAAAGAAAGAATCATTTTCAGAGATTTTTGTCAAAACAGACCACTAATTAAGTATTTCTCGGGTGACACCAGAGCTGATCATCTGGGGACTGTACTTGGAGCATAGTGAGTTAGCTGACATGGGAAGAAGGTGTTGGTGTGGAAGCATGCTGGAAAATGAGCAGGATTAATCCAGGTGGTCAAATATGTACACAAGATTTCACCGTGGCCAGCACACAGTTTTCCTTTAAAAATAAGTGGCGTGGCTTCTCTGATATGGGGGGAAATAGGGTAAAATGTGGACAAGTGGATGTCTGGGCTCAGAGCAAAGGACAGCAGGACTGTTGGAAAGACAGCCTGTAGCATGTAGTTGGGTGCAGGAAAAAGACGTCTCCTGCCTTTCCCCCTAAAGCTTTGAGCTAGGAATGCAATACCACCATTACTCTTTTAAAAGTCTGGTTGTTCTAAGAGCACAGATTTGGTAAAATATTCTGAGTCATCGGCTATGGTGATATTGTGTTCCCCAAAATATTGTGCACCCTAATAAACTTATCTGGGGTCAGAGAACAGAACAGCCACTAGATACAGAAGCCAGAAAATGGTGGCACACACACACCTTTAATCCTATCAGTTGGGAGGCAGAGATCCATCCAGATCTCTGTGAGTTCAAAGCCACATTGGAAACAGCCAGGCATGGTGACTCACGCCTTTAATCCCAGGAAGTGATGGCAGGAAGCAGAAAGGTATCTAAGGCTTGAAAACCGGGAACTAGGGCTGGTTAAGCTTTTAGGCTTTTGAGCAGCACAGTTCAGCTGAGAGGCTTCCAGTCTGAGGAAACAGGATCAGCTGAGGAACTAGCAAGGTGAGGTGGCTGTGGCCTGTTCTGTCTCTCTGATCTTTTAGTGTTCACCCCAATACCTGGCCTCAGGTTTGATTTTATTAATAAGACCTTTTAAGATTTGTGCTATAATTGGCATTTTGATGTGAATGATTTTTAAATCCTTACCTTTGTTAAACGGTAGAGTGATAGCTATCCTTTGAGATATGAAACTGCTTTCCTGCTCACCTGATTTTTCTCCCATTTAGTCAGCTCAGCAGCTCTGTGATCCTTGTCTCAGAAAGGGATGTGGCAGCTAGAAATGGTGCCTCCTATGGCAGGGTAGTTAGGACTAGGGCATGACAAGAACTGGAAAGAGTGTGGCGTCAAATAAGAAATATTGCCCCACTTCTATCCACCCACCCTCAGATGAGGGAAGGATCATCTGAGCCAAGCAAGCAGTAATTGAGGAGAGGAAGTTAGGAGGGAGTGAGAGTGTCATGTAGAACTCTGCCCTCTGAGCATGATGTAATAGTTGCCATCAAATTAGCGCTGCTGTGGTTACCTGCAGGGGATCTTAACAAGACTGAGTCCATTAGCACTCTCTTGTGGAAGGGAGGGAGGGTACACAGGCTCCTCCCCTCTATAACAATACATTGTTGGATGGGCACTGTTCATCAGTGGTGAAGCTGCCACCAAATTGGCCATGCTTCTGTGAGTAATCCCTCACCCACGCTGTATGTCACCCCACTTAAATACTTTGGTTTAGCAAACTACATTGAGGTGTGTCTTAGTTAGGGTTAATATTACTGTGAGGAAATACCATGACCAAAAGTAACTTGGGGAGGAAAGGGTTTCTCGGCTCACATATCCTGAATCACAGTCCACTGTAAGAAGCCAAGGCAGGAATTCAAAGCAGGTGGACCTGAGGCAGGAGCTGATGCAGAAGCCATGGAGGGGTGCTGCTTACTGGCTTGCTCCCCATGGCTTGCTCAGCCTGTTTTCTTATAGAACCCAGGATCTGCTATCCCAGGGGTATCCCCACCCACAATGGGCTGGGCCCTCCCCCATCAATCTCTTATTAAGGAAATGCCATACAGCCTTGCCTGTCTCCAGCCTGATCTTCTGGAGGTGTTTTCTCATCTGGGAGTCCCTATTCTCGCATGTCTGCGGCTTCTGTCAAGTTGACACACTAGATCAAGGTGGAATTGTTTCCTTGGTCTGTCATTGGTGTCCGAGCTGCAGGGTAGGATGTGTGTTCACAGCCTCCAGGAAACCCCACACAGCAGTGGGGAATCACCAGAGTGCCTGGGATGATTGCTGCCATCTATAGAGAAAAAAAAAAGATGGGGGTGAGGTGGGGTGGAGGCAGGGGGAGCCTAAATTTAAAATGAAGTCTTAGGAAAACAATCAGCATATTATTGTGATAATTGTGTCCTCGGGCTTTGTGACCCTGCTGTGCTGTTGAGACTGTGTGGTCGTTGTGAAGATTGTGGCTGGAGCAGGGAGTGAGGAGATGAGCAGTGATGGCAGGGTGGCTTGAGGTGGGGGTGGGGTGGGCTGGAGATGATGGCTGCAACTGGGATCTGGTTTAACCCACGTGCTGGCCAACTGCACTTAGACTGAAGCGTGCTTGGGAAAAGGAAGGACAAGTTAATGGTTACACCAGGGTTTAGGGCTGAGCCAAAGGTGGTATCATTTCTTGAAATGGGAAAGATTGGAGAGAAACAGGCTTGAAGCAGGTAGGAAATTAGTTTCTTTGGATGGTTTGAACAAGCTCCCTGTTAGATAGCAAGTACGTTGTGTAAGCAGCTGGGTCAGCTCTGAACTTTGAATGAAGCTGGGGCTGCAGTACATGTTTGGAAGTCATCATCACATTTAGGTCAGCATGTGTGCTCAAGACTAGACCATAGGCTTGGACAGAATGCCAGAGTAACTAACCACTCGTGGAGACAGGTTCAGGCACTAGGTCAACTCAGCATTCACAAGTTGCAGGGCAGAGGATGGTGTCCCAGGAATAGGACTTTCATAATGTGGAGTGTTTTTTGAGAGAGAAAATAGTATGTTTGTATTATGATATGAATAACCAAATGAGGAGGACGTCATGCTAGAAAAAGATGATTTCAGCGGCAAAGTCTTTAGAGTTGTGAACTCATGGAAATGGAATTTGTTTACATTAGGAGTGCTCTGCCTCTTAAGTTTTCATTATAGGTGCTGTCTTAGTTTCTTTTCATTTGCTGTGACAAAGCACTATTTAATCTGTGGCTCGGTCTCATCATGGTGAGGAGCATGGCAGCAGGCAGGCAGGCAGGCGTGGAGCTGGAACAGTAGCTGACAGCTTGTCTTGATGTACAAGCATGGAGTAGAGAGAGAGAGAGCTAACCCAGAAAGGCATGGGCTGGGCTTTTTAAGCCTCAGAGCCCACCACAAGTGAAACCCTACTCCAGCAAGGCCACACCTCCTAATCCTTCTCAAACAGTTCTACCAACTGGGAACCAAGCATTGGAACACATGAACCTATGGGGGCCATTCTCATTTAAATCATCATGGGTGGCTTCTTCCTTTATTCTTAGCCTCCATATTATATAGTGTTAGTTTGGGTGTTTTTTACTACAAGGAACAGAAAACCTGATCACAGAGAACAGAAAACCCCGCTCCAGCTTGCTGAAATAATTAGTTACAATAGGTCCAGTGAAAAGTCCATGGTGGGGACTTGTGGTAAAGCATATTCCAGAAGTCTGTGTCACATCCCAAAACTGTCTTCTTATCTTGCTACCCAGATCATCTATGTGCACCACCCAGTTAGATCATCCTTTTGTGTAAAATTAAGAGAGGGTTCCTGCTGCAATAAACACATTTACATGATAGTCATTTGAGAGCTTCCCTCCTTAAATGGGGTTAATCCCACAGTATTAAATCCAAGATTAAATGAAAAAAAAGGAAGCCAACTGTAAAATACAAGATTAAATGAAAAAAAAAAGGAAGCCAACTGTTGGAGGAATATAATGCAGATGTCCTAGACCGTGTAGGCATTTGGAAACAAGTTTTTTTTTTTTCTGATGGAGCAAGATTATTATTTATTTAAGAGGTAGGTAGTCAGACTAAGAGCCATCAGCTGCCACTGTCCTCAGAGTTCACAAATTCTAGTTCCTTACGTATATGCCAAACTAATTTAAGAGGGAAAAAGTATCTGTAGAAAGCACGTAAGTGCTTTTTATTAGTTAGTAGTAAGCTTTATCATTGAGTAGTAAGGTAAGGAGGTTTCAGTTTGGCCCACTAGAGGGCAGCAAATCCTGGTGTCTGGTTTCAGCTGTGGAGCCCATCGCCGTGATGATCAAGGAGCAGCTGTTTAGTGTCAGCAATAAGAAGGGGTGTGGCTGTGCGCGTTGGTGACCGTTTGGAGGGGAGCCCTCTGATCCTTGCATTACTGCCTCACCAGATCTGGGAAGCCTTCCTCCCTCTGTGAACAGCTAGGCACCTTATTTATATCCAGATCTGCTTTCAGTCTGTGGATAATTCAAATTCCTTAGATTATGAAGGAAGGGAATTACATAATGCTATAATTATTCCTGGCAGAGAAAGGCAGGGCCAGGCACAAGCTCCTGCAGCCTGCTTTGCCCTTCATGTGGTACATGGAGCTCTTTGTCCCCGGCAAGACATGTGAGCAGGAACTCAAGATAAGGGCAAAGGTACCCTTCTCTGAGGACGTGAACCCAAGCCTGGCCCTTCTCTCTCTGGACTGCTGCGCATGCCCTTTGCTGCTGTAACAAACGCTGCAGGGGTGCAAGCAGGCTCGGCCCCTGCAGTGGGCAACTGAGCATGTTAGTTATTGAGTAAACAAGTAAAGCCTGCCAGGTTAGATGGGCTGCTGGCAGCTCCCCAGCCTTCCAGAGGGAAGCCAAAGCAGGTTTGTGGTTCAGGCAACTCAGACCTTCATCTTCATCCGCTTCCAGTCTTCTTTCTGTACAGCAGAGTTTGCTGCATGTGAAGGTCTCCCTCAGTTTCTCCACTTTAGAAGTCACCAAGTCAGCTCAGCATGACCAAGTCCTTGGCTTAGTCTCCTCAAATGAGGTCTAAACCAAGAGCTAAACTCAGTGGTCTCCCACAAAGAGCTCTCAGTCTAGAGACTTTGTTCCATCTCTCTCACTCCCTTTTGGATCTAATTTTTGTCCAGATAATAAATAATCAAGAGAAGTTTTCTTCCTCTTAGCCTTATCCACAGTGCAAGTGAGTGACTATGGGAAGAAATCTCTCGTCTGTACTGGATTTCAGCATTTTCTTCCTTGTCTGTAAGATTATATCCCTGCCCATCAATTTGTGACTTCTGGTCCTTCTCAGAAGGTCAAATCTTATCAGGCTTGGTCACATGACTTGTTTGGCCATGTGAACCAAAGTATGGACCAGAAGTTTTAAGACCATGAGTCTGAATGAGACCAAGGGTCAAGGGGAGGAATTGATGTGATTATATTATAACCTAAATAGTGATTTTTAAAAAGTGGCTTAAACATTGAAGACGCAGCAACCTGGGTTTATTTGTTTGGTGTTTGGCTTTTGGTGTGTGTGTGTGTGTGTGTGTGTGTGTGTGTGTGTGTGTGTGTGTTCACCTTTGCTCTGATCCAAATAGAGATCTCTGCTTTGTTTGGGGTCTTGCAATGAGAAGACACTACAAGGAGCCATCACCTACCAAGACTCACAAATGTGGTGTCAGTGAAAACTACACACTGTTGTAAGCCACTAAGAGTTTTAGGATCATGTGTTACTGCAGCAAAGTCACCTAATGCAAATACCAAGTAGTAAATAATAAATAGAAGATATAAATGTAATAGAAATAGAAGATATAAATGTAATAGTCTCAATTCCCAATGACCTTTATTTATATAAAAGTATATTAAATAAATTATTTCAATATATACAAATAGAAGCTATATACATAGAAAAACCCATAAACCTTTAAAATTTATATAAATATATGCGAGGTTAACCATAGACACTTTAAAGTACCTTAAGTCATAAAACTCAATGTAGTTTCTTTATATAGTAGTCTTATAAAAATAGAATTGGCTATCAATGTTTAATCCCCACCATTGTCAGTTAAAGTGCTAAATTGTAACACATATCAGAAAGATGCCCCAAGCAGAAATATCCTGCATTTAACACATTAATATGAAAGTCTACCAGTTGCTTTGAACTTCCAAAAGTACCTAGAAGGGGAGACAAATAAACCACATACCACTTTACAAAAGGACAGCTGTCAGAAAAGTTCACCAGTTTCCACCTACTCTACAGCCTATGAAATCCCTTCTCCAAGGCTCTTCCGAAAGTCCCCCAATGACCTAGTGTCTTCCTGAGTGTAGAATATACAATCTAAAGCATTTGTGCAAAAGACGCTGTAGTGTTCACCAGCCTGTACCGTTCAGTAGATTTTAAAGTGACAAATGCTAGTGTTGGAATCACAGTGTTGGCTGGAATATTAGGTCACAGGGAGCCTTTCTGAAGCAGAATCTTCAAGCTCCGTGCTCCACATCCTCTGTTCCCATCAGGTCTTGGTAACAGTGCTATGCAGATCGAGTGGTAGTTAGCGGCTTCAGCTTCTTTCCTCTATGCCACTCGCAGTGGGGAGGTTTCCTTCCTTTTCTGCCCAGCTCTGCCCTGTCTACGCTTGCACAGATATATGGACAGGAGGATGATAAAGACGGTGACCACGAACACCACTGCTCCCACAATGATGAGTGTTTCTGAAAAAAAAAAAAAAAAAGACACAAAGTCAATTTGGAGGCTCAAATCCCACTCACAGGTGGGCGTGACCCCAAATTACACCATCCTGCTTTTTTGAAATTTGAAGTCTATTTCTTCCACTCTTTCTACCATTTTTAGATTAAAAAAGAATTTACCCAACCTCATATGCTTGAGAGAAACTGACAACGGCTATAGCGTTAAATGAATCACCCTATGTTCCTAGGATAGAGAAGACCCCCTGGAGTCGGATGTAAGAACAGGCATTGGAAATGTGGCCAAAAGAGACCCTGAGTTTGGTGGCTAAGATCGTAGTAGAAGATGAATGGGAAGGGCAAAGAGGAGATCCAATGTGATGCAGGAGATGTAGCGAGGAGGCTTTCTAGAGGAAATACCTCAGAGGATAGAGGTGAGGCTGCAGAATTAGAGTAGGGCTTAGGAAAGGGAATCTGGAGGCTTGTGGTTCAGGAGCTGGCCCAGAGGGGTGTGGGCCCAATGGAAAGAACTTTCTGTCAATAGGAGTAAGAAGGCAGAATACTTCAATGTATTTTTGCATTTTAAAATATTATTTTTAGGTTAGCATATAAAGTAATGGGTTTAATGATGGCATTTTCATAAATACATGTAATTAGACTTGGTTCTCATTCATCCCTTACGCTTATACCCCTTTGTCTTTCTCTAGTTCCGCCCCCTAGATAGGCCACCCCTGTACTTTCTTATCACATCTATTCCATTGCCCTTCCCCCTTATAGCTCTCCCTTCTCTCTGATGGTCCTCTTTCTAGTTCCATGACCTACACACACACACACACACACACACACAAATGCACACATGTATATAATTTCAAATCTAGGTTTCCACATATAAGAGCAAACTGTGGTATTAGTCTTTCTGAGTCTAGCTTGCTTGCCTTAACATAATGACTTGAAACTTAACAGGGGCCAGGCCACTGCTCCTGTCCCCTGCTGCTTCGTCCCTGATAGCAGAACCCCTTCTCTGTGGGGCCCAGAGGGATATCCACAGGCTTTCAGGCATGACACTCAACACCCAGAGTGTGTGTTCACATGTACACACACACACACACACACACCCTGTAGCAACAGGCCATCACAGGTGTGCTGAAATATCTGCCATGTCCAGAGCTAGCTGGTCCAGAAGCCACTGCCCCCAAACACAGGCAGAGATGGCCGTGACCTGAGACTTAGTCCTAACGGTGCTCTGCATACCCAATGCCCAACAGAATCGGACCCATTGCGAGTGCCCAACAGAAGTACTTGCTAACCAAGGGGGCCACATGGAATCATTTCTAAATGCCCCGAAGAGAACCCAAAAGAAACCCTCAAACACCCTAAAGTCATTTCTCCCAGAATGTTTGAACCAAAGAGGTACATGTTGGCTCCGACGTGGGGCAGCCCACCAGGCCACTGACATCCGTGGCCACTCACCTCCCATTATACTTCTCCATTGGTCTGTGCACTCAGTGATGCTTTCTGGGCTCTTTTGGTTAAATTTCCTGGAGTTAATCAGAGCTTGGACAAAGAAGCAGTAGCTTCCTCCTTGATCCACATCAATGAAGAAATTATTACTGCTTATAGTGGCGGTTTTCTGTGAAAAGATAAAGAGTGCTTATTCCGTCGAGGCTCAGCATGAATTCTTTCCCTTTATTTAGTCACTGAGGAGGGTGAAACCTGGGATCTAACCAAAGTCTATGCAGACATCATTGACATAGGAGGATTAGAAGTTACTGGGCCGACCAGTAACTCCTGATAACTGCTAAGGATGCCTTCCCCAAGGCTGAAAAGGTACAACTTAGGTACATCCAACTCAATTCAGCCCCTTTTTCTATAACAAAAAAAAAAAAAAAAAATAGAATCACTGAAGAGGCTGCATTTGGGGGCCAGGGATGTAACTCAGTGGTAGGGAATTTATCTGGTGTACAAGGCCCTGGGTAACAATCCCCAGCATCACAAAGCAGCATGCACACATGCACGCATGTGTGCATACCCCCCAGCCCTCGGAGATTATCTGGTCCAGCTCCTTGGTTGAGAAACTGGAATGTCTGAAAGGACCTGCCCAAGGGCACAAGGCAACTAACTCAAAAGTGACAGGAGAGCGAGGACCTGTCGTCCGTACCACTGTGACAACCCCTAGTCCTCTGTATTTGAACTAGGAAAGAAAGCAGCAGGCCGTGGAGAATCAAGGGTCTATAAAACAAGGCATAAAAATGAATGAGAAATTTCTCACCCTTCCTGTGCTCGTGTCTTTCCGATAAAAGAGTGTGTAACTCAAGTCCTTGCCGAAAACGTCCCGCAGGGTGAGGAAGGTGCCGTTCCGTCTGACCAGCGTACGTGGGTCTTCTACTGTCACGTTCAGTTTGCGACCAACTTGTTTAAAATTCTTAATTACTGGCTGTCCGAGTTTTGCTGAAATGGAAAAAAAAATAAATTACCTTGGCTGGAAATTACAATCAATACAAAGAAAAGATCACTTAGTTGTCATAATGGACAGCTCCTCCATTGTTCAGATAGAACATCTGTACAGAATCAGCTCCAGGAGCAGGAGTGGTAGAGGGTCCTGGAGCTGAGTCCAAGACAGCACATGACAATGCCATCCTCTGGAAATACAAGGAGAGCTTTCATCATTAGAAAATCTGAAAAGGAGCTAGTGGAATTAATTTTAATAATAAACTTCAATAGGTCCATTAATAAATTGGCATTTTAACATGCAATCAATATAAACACTTTATGGATATTTTACATTTTTCAAAAACTGGCATGTATTTCATCTTGGCAGCATTAGCCATATTTCTAGAGTTTGGTGGCCATGTGTGGATGATGGAATGCATATCATCCAATGCAGTTTTGAAAGCTGCCATATTTTAGCTACAATAAATTAGGGGCTGGGAAGCCCAAGAGGTGTGTGTGTGTGTGTGTGTGTGTGTGTGTGTGTGTGTATGTGTATGTGCGCGCACGTGTGCACGCGTACGTGCATATATGCTCTACCATGTACCACAAAGGATTTGGCCTGGCTTACTGAAAGCTCAAGAACTATAAAGGATAATCGTGGCTGGGGGAGAATGACTGTCAGTGAGCCTTCATGAAGATGAAGCAGAAACACACAGGTAAAAACACAAAGGAGTCTGAAGAGAGGGGCTTGTCAATGGAGACCCTAGGAATTCGGCCACATTCACCTGGGTAATGAGACCATCAGAGCAAATATCAGAAGTAAAATTCTGATCAATCGTCCCTTACCCATCCATGTCACAGTGCTGTCAGAGGGGTACAGATGGGAACACCAAAAATACAACGCTTTTGTTTGACCCAGCAGGCCTTGCAAAGGGAATGGAGTTTAGTCTTCCTCCTATGCTGCATGTGCTCATGAAATGTCTACTTCTGAACAGCCTCCCTCGCCTCCTCGCAGATCTCCTACATGGCGGGAATTCTCTGCACTTCCTTATGAGGCTAGCACACTGGGACTAAGGTGGGGAAGGATGCATGCCACAGGTTCAAACCCAGCATGAGGGAGGCTGGCCCAGAGCTGGCACATACTGGCTCATCTGGGGATCAAATGAAGCTCAGCTGGTTGAGGAACCAACGCACCAGATTATAGGCACAAGAGAGCTTCCCTGCGGACCTGTGCTTGTTTTGGGAAAATCTTCAACTAGGACCTCTGATCTGATGAAGGGATAGAAAAAATCCATCGTGTGACGAATATCTTGATAGGGTATCCCGAGGAAAAGCCACAAACAACCCTAGCCTTGGTGCAACCTCCAGCTGGTTACTGGTAGGAACTGAGGGTAGACAGTAGATGGCACAGTGATCAACACACAAGTTCACGTTGTTCTGTGGACCTCCCGCCACATCTGCAGAGAGCGGGAGCTTGTTTATTAGATGCGTATCTATCTCTCTGTATACAGAGACATATGTTTAATCTAATGGCCAGTAGGGGTCACAAAGCACAAGAATATACAGAAGACTAGACCAAGAATGAAAGCATTACAAGGCAAGCTACTTACTGTCTCGGTAAGGTGAAAATTCTGGGGCATTTGTAAGTGGTGGGTTCCCCAAATAAGTGTTATTTGGTGGGACAGATAGGACCCTTGCTTGATAAATCTGGCGCACATCTTGTACGATTTCATCTGTGAGGTCACACTCAGTGTTTGGGGTTAAGAAGCATTTGATTTTCCAGTTACTAGATCCAGTGCTAAAGGAAGGAAGGAGAAAAAGAAATGGGATGTTAGGGTCGTATGTCCACCAGGATGAATGGCCTCCTAGCAGAGTGCTCTGTGCAGCTACAGGGAAACCTGAAGAGGCATTTCCCACTCGGAGCATTTGATATATAAATGCAAGTTCACTGGCTCTGCTGGATTATTTAAATTAATCAATTAATTTTATTTAATATGCATTGGTGTTTGGCCTGTATGTCTGTCTGTGTGAGGGTGTCAGATCCTCTGGAACTGGAGTTACAGACAGGTATGAGCTGCCATGTGGGTGCTGGGAGAGCAGCCATTGCTCTTACCCACTGAGCCATCTCTCCAGTCCCCTTTTAAAAATGCATGTGAGCACAGAAGGTCAGAGACACTAAGCAACTTTCAAAGTCACTCCATAACCGGTGGTAGAGCTAGGTTTGTTTGCCTTACCACACCACACGCTAACTGGGACTACAAGAATGAGAACACACCTCTCCAAAGATCCGAGAGAGCCAATGCAGGTAATACCCATTTAACAAAGTCTGAGCCTCTGAGGGCAGAGGACAGATCTTTCTTTCTTTTCCCCACCCCACTGCTATGAGAGCTCTGAACATGCGGGCTCTCTTTGGACCAAGAGTTCTGATTTTCATCTCTCTGCCAAGCAGCGTGGCTTCGTGTGTGCTGAGTACGAGGCTGCTGCCCGTTCTGGGTGAATACACACTTCCTACGACCACACACATTAAAAAGAATCCAGCACCGCCTTAAAGAGATTAGAGCCAATGAGGTTAACATGTGCAAAGGGACCAGCATAATATCTGGGATATATGAGAGTCGGTGGTTGACTAACCATCCACGATGATCATGGCAGAATGTAATTACGTAGGGATCTATTATTGATAGACTTTATTATCCAACATAGATATAGAACATGATACAATGAGCAGGGGTGTCACATAGAGATTCAATTATCTAAATCCACACAGAAGAGGCACAAATATGGATTCTTCAAAAACATAAACAGATTGAAAGAACTTGGGTACATAGGTCCTTTATCCTCAAAGTTACACACTAGCATTAAAACGGGAACATTTTAGCTTCTTGTATTTTTTTTAAATTTTCTTCTATGATAAGTATAGAGGCTGTTTGGATCCAGAATGACTAAAATGCACCCTGATCACATCTTTTCCGTATCAAAAGCCAATGGTGAGCTTCTTGATGGCTTCTTTCCACTGATAAGACAAACAGGTCGTTGGGGGGCTAGGCCCTGGGTGAGGACGTACAGCTGAGAGATGCGGTGTTTTGTTCCACCCAGCTCACAAGTAGGAACACGTGCTCTCTGGAAAAACTTTAGAGCAGGGGCTGCATCCTCCCGTGACAGCAGGTCAACGAGAGGACAGCTCTCCAGCAAGGTCCTCTGGGTGCTGCTAAGAGCACAACTTCTTTAAAAGTCTTCAAGGTCCCTCTAGGTTAGTGAAAAACTCCCCAAATTTGGAAATAAAAGTCCCTCCTAGTTTCCTGAGGAGTTCCAACAGAAAACAGACATTCACTAATTGAGTTAGAGGCTGTGTCTGGACACTTCTAAATTCAGCTCCAGAATTTAGCACACACTATGGGCTGGATGGCACAAGTTATGGTGTGGTGCTGAGGCTGGGCCTCTGATACTTCCCAGCTACCGCTGAGCCTATTTTCAGAGAAGATGCTGTGGAGACTCAGCCAAGGGGCTTTGGTACCCCAGAGCTGCCCTTGGGCCAGCACCACACAGCCAAGCTTCAGCAGCATGGGTGGAAGTGGGGAACAGGGTCCCCTGGTTAAGATGCTGCCTCCTTAGGGAGGAGATGAGAAAATAAAGGAGATTCAGGAGAAGCAGTGATGAGCGAGGCCCTCCTCCCAACCTTGCATCAGACTGAGAGTCTTCTGAGGATGTAGCACACCTCAGTTCCAGGCAACCTCGCACTCACCAGCAGCAGTCAGGGTAGGTCCCTGGCTTCCCAGAGCAACAGTCTCATCGAGAAAAATGACTGTTATGATTCCCTTAGTCCTGGAACCCCCTTTCCCCTGGGAAGAGTGAAGGCTAGCTCAGGTCTCAGGCACTGACTGATGGAAATGCTTCCAGGATCAGCCAGCTTGAGCAGCAAGGGCCTGAGGAGGGTGACCTGACCCGTAGGATACCCAAGTCTGAGAGCATTCCTAAGCTGTGCCCTGAGCTCTGGTGTTTAAAGATCATAAGCTCTATTCATCTCAATAATGACCACCTTAAAATTCTCCCAAACTTAGAGCTGGTAAAGGCTAATATTTCAAAAATCAAGTCAATCCAAGCTACATTTCCAATGCTGTTCCAATAAAGACGATACATTTAGAAGATAATTCCTCTCCAAATCTAATCTTCATATCTTAAAAAAAAGTGCTTCCTAAGGTAAATGCCAGGTTTATACAAAGGAAATTAATTACTTTAACAGCTCTCATCTGTTAAAATATGAATTGGCAAGGTCTAATTTGTTTCGAGTCAGAGTCTCACTATGTAGCTCCAGTTGGCTTTGAATGTATATGTAGCCTTGAAATCGTAATCCTCGTGCTTCATGCGACCAAGGTGTGCAGGGATTACAGGTGTGTTCCACCATTACCAGTTCAACTCAATTGTTTATGGATGAGATCCAAGCCTTTGTATATGGTAGAAAAGGACCCTACCACTGAACCATTATCACCAGCCTTTGAACTGGTAAGTTGGACCACAATGGTAATTACAGATTAGGAAATGTCTTTATCTGCATATATCTATGCACAGCTACACATGCATATATGCGTGCATGCTCACACTCAAGCTCTCTTTGCTTTTGGTTTGGCAATAGTTATGGAGTTCATTTTGAAAAACAAGAGAGTCCTCTGAAAGACCCACACCTGAGAGCTGCACCCAAGTACTGCAAAAGGTTCGGCACAAGCTGGAGCAGCGGAACACAGAGGCAAAAGCACGCTCGACTTTTGCCAGTGATACTCTTACGTCTCTACATCATCGCTATTAAAATAATTCCCACACCAGGCAGCCTCGATTTCCCAAGTTCCTTGCACATCTCCTCGGCCCTATCAGAAACCAAAGGCTTGCCAAGAATACGTGAAAACCATCAAAGGAAAACGTGGCACACCCTGATACTTAGATTTCAAGTGTTGAATTACTTGTTCCTGAGAGCTGTCAATCAGTGGACAGGCTTGAAGGAGCCCAGGAGCCCTCAGACAGCAAAGGATATAGACAATCCAGCAGTGTTTTCTAGGCAGCTCAGTGAGTCAGGAGCTTGGCCTCCACCAAGACCATGAGTACAACCAAAATTTGATTCACAGAGTCCATAGATGAGTGAATCAAACACCGCTTCAGGGCAGTGTAGACTCTGGAATCCCTCCTACCTCTGCCCGACATGCCAGGAGCAGCCCAGTCTAGACACAGACAGCTAGCAACCGGAAAGGCACATTGGTGCTTACAGGAGATTAGCTGCCTTTGATGCCAAAGCATACTATAAATGCCTGCGTGAGCAGGCTCATCCCTCTAAAGCTTATGCACTCAGTAGTTTTCCTGTAATTTGCCCCAAATAACTAGACATTATATCATTTTATTTATTTGCTTTTTATTGTTTATTTATTTTGATACAGGATCCCATGTATTGCAGGATGGCCTGGAACTCCATATACAGCTAAGACTGACTGTGGATTTTTAATCGTACACACCTCCTGAGTGATACCACGCCAATTCTATGCATCACTGGGGATCTAACCCAGGTCTTTAAGTGTGCTAAGTAAGTACTCAACGGACTGAGGTACGTCCCCAGCTCCTGTCCTATCCATTTAAAGTATGGAAATGTTTCTACCTTGATGGGACATGACAGTGGCCGGCATATCACCATGAAAACGCTATCATTTGCTAAATAGCCTCACCTAACATCGGCTTTAAAGAGTCGGTGTTAGCCCACAAGAGCCAAAAATACTATCTTTTTGTCTTCAACTTAGCTTACCTTATCTCCACATTGTAGACATAATTGACGGGTTTGGGTTTCCACTCCAAAATTGTCTTGAAATTCACTGATTTCCAGGTTAAATTAAATGCTTTCTGTGGAGTACCTATAAACAACACAAAAGAACTGTAATTCCATGTACTTCTGTGTTCATGAAACACTTTCCCAGCCTTAAAAGGAGCACGTTTTAAGTGTCAGTTACAAAAACGTTGCTGACTTATAAAGAAGAGTATGTGTGTGTGTGTGTGTGTGTGTGTGTGTGTCCAATTTTTTTCTAGACCCATTTCGTCCTCCTGGCAACATCCACACCACAGTCCGTGGAGACGGCTAAAGACCCTGAAGTTCTTGTTTGAACTATTCAAGGGAAAGCCCACTTTATAACGACATGGAAGGAGCACCCAAGGTCCACTCACAGTGCTGGAGAGTCCCAGACCCTTCTGACGTGGTCAAGCTCAAAGTAGAGGCAGCAAAGAAGGATTTGAGTAAGTTCAAAAGAGGGTACGTCCCACACAAGTGGGGCGAGTCCGGAATGCGCATAAACGAAAAAAGCCAAACTTGACCTTTCCGATTGTAATCTAAAATATCTGTACACTGAAACTCCCACGGAGAGCAAGGTAGACGGGCGGCCCACGTGGCACCTGTCACATGGTGGGATGCCATTCCATTAAAATACTCTGTTACTAACGTCTCTTTTTGCAAGTCCTCCGGTTTCACCTCAGGCATCGGGCAGATGAGGGGTATGCACTCGGTCTTGCCCGAGTTTACAACAGGATTGCTTCTATCAGATCTAAACTAAAGGCCACAAGAGCAGCTACTCATTGCGGGAAGGCGCACACCTTGTCAAAGATAAAATGCAAGCCACGGAAAGCACGCCGACTTGGACAGAGGCGGACCCACGGGTCCGCCACCTTCAAGGGCACAACTTCCTAGGAAGCTCTTTCCTCAAAGTCAAAGTGGGAACCCCAGATCATTATGCAACCGCGGTGGACGCATAAAGCAGGCATCTCCAGCGGCGACAAAAGCCGGGAGATCGGGCACCAACTACCTTCCCGCCCTGCGTTCATTCAAACCCTCAGGACAAGTGCAGCTTATCCCGTCCACACGTGCGGCGGGACACATTGGGGTCCGTCCCTAAGGAGCCACAGCAGCCCCCAGCCAGCCAGATCTGTTCTCTGTCTCCGGTGCGCCACGAGATCCCCATGACCAGTGCCACTCACCTGCAGCCACGGTCACCTGGGCAAGGAGGCAGCCGAGAAAGGTGGGCGCGAGGGCCGCTAGGAGGCGCGGGCGCACGGGGATCGCCATGTCCAAGGGCTGCTGGCGGGAGGTCGCGAGGCTTCGGCGGCGGCGCGGAGGCTGCGCTACCGGGAAGCGATCGGAGGGAGCGGGAGATGGGTACCGGCTATACCCAGGCTGCCAGGGTCCGCGCGGGGCGCGTTATAAAGGGCCTCGCGCGGCCACCGGCGCCTCTCCACCCCGCGCCGCCTCCGCGGAGGCCAGCGACTCCCCGCCCCCCAGCCCGGTCACTCGCCTTCGCGGTGGGCGGCTCCCGGTCAATCCACACCCCTGCCCCGCCTCCTCCCGTAGGAAACTCCGAGACCCCGAAAGGGGTGACTCACCCGTGATTCAACCGCGCCGCCGAGCACGAGCTGCCCCTTCGGCACAGGCGGATCCAGGTGCTGCAGAGACCCAGGCTGTCCCGCCGATCCGTGGATGACCAGCCTGAGTGGCTTTCGAAGAAGAAAGGAGTCGCGTTGGAGGGACTTGAGTTGAAAGCCAAGGGAGCCTTTCTTTCCCTGTGTTTTCCATGTAGTCTGCGCCCCTAGCAGAAGATGGATCAGGATCCCTGGACCTTTCCGAATAGATCAGGGCAGTTCTAGGCCCTGCCTGAGCACCCAGTAGTTAGCAGAACATTCGGCCAGTCCCTTGGTACATTGTGCAGGGCGGTGCAGTAAATACACGTGTCTGCCATGGACAAGTGCCCTGGATTAGATCTAAAGGCCACTTGGCATCCCCTCCCCATACCCACCCCGTCCTGGTTCCCGTTCCCAGCTTCAGAGGGTGACTGAGGAACTGCAGCTTAAAGCCCCGGAGAATTTGAGCATGACTTCTGTAGCCAGGGGGTTCCAGGAAGGATGGTTCTCACGTTGAGGAAGACAGCTGTGAGTTTAGAGGGAATTCCTCCCAAATACAGAGAAACAAAAAATGAAACCGAAAAATAAATAACATTCGGACTACCAGTTTTGTTTGTTTGTTTTCCATTCTAGATGCTGGGAATGGCCCCAGGAGCCCACCCATTCCAAGCACACCTCTGTCACTGAGGCTAGCCCCCAAACAGGTGTCACGTGTAAGCTTGGGTTTTCTTATTTCCTCTCTTCCTTTTCTAGGTTTTACTGTGAAGTTGGTCAGGTCTGAGAATGTCACTTGTCATATTGGTAGTGTTTGTCCAGCATCTTGCCAAAAGAGTCTCCTCATTCCTTGTCAACTCTTCAGCTTATTCCTTCCTTTACACCAGGGGTTCTCACCCTTCCTAATCCTGCAGCCCTTTAATACAGTTTCATGTTGTGCTGACCCCCAACCATAACATTATTTTCTTTGCTACTTTCATAACTGTAATTTTGCTACTGTTATGAATTGTAATGTAAATATCTGTGTTTTCCTGTGGTTTTAGGGGACTCCTGTGAAAGGGTCGTTTAATCCCTCACGAGGTTGCGAAACACTGCTTCATACACCTTTTTTTTCACTTTAGTAAAGTCAAGCTTAGGAAAGCCTCATAGGCTCTAAGGAGTGTAAAAAGTTACTAACCTGCTGTCACACTCACAATGCCTTTGATTAGGCTTCCTGATTATATCTGAGAATAGACAGGGCAGAACCTCTTAGATATTCTTTTACAGTACCAATCCTGAGGCCAGCGGGTCCGTGTGGACTCACTGGCCAAACCGCACAACATAGCTCTATCTATTCCTCTGCTCCAGGGGCTTTCTCTCTTGCCGGCTACTCCTGATCGGGCAAACAAAGATTGCATCAAGCAAACTGTTGAAAGAATGATTAATTTTTCCGTTCACGGACACTCAAAAGTGTCCTGCAGTGGCGTGGAAAACACGTGCAGTTTGAGGAACTCATTGTTGGCAGGCAGAAATATCCTGTTGGCTATTCCTTAAAACACACATGCATGAAGACACGTAGAGATCTCGATTTCCTTTTACATAAGCAGTGGGGAAATGCAGCTGATGAGGAGTTTGCAAATGGCCAGGACACTCTTTCAGTCCTTCCTATGCACCTTTATAGAGCACGCTAACAGCTTTACCCATTTCATCCAGTACTTCATGAACTTTTGATTATGCACTCACATGTCAATCTTCCCCATTCAAGCTTTTTTGGTGGTGGTGGGGGAATTACGTCCCCCCCCCCCCCCCCCCCCCCCCCGCCTTTAGTCCTTAGCACAGTTACCAGCTCTTGGGAGGTGCTGTGTGTTTAAATCAACGAAGATTGCTGTGCAGAGATGCATGCAGCTGCAAGTCTGGATTAACATTCAAGAGATGGACTCTGTCACTGAAGTTTCCCTGTGGAGCAGCCGGCTGTGAAATGGTCGGATTGGTGAGAAAATGCAAATCTATGTAAATCAAAAGGCGCCGCCCCGCTCCGCAGCCAGCCCCAGCCCCAGCCCCAGCCCCAAATGGTCTCTAGGTGGTTGAGGCTCTTTCTGGCTTCCAGGACTTCTAACTGGAGGAGAGGTAGTTCCAGAGCAGAATGAAGAAGTTTGGGAGCTGTTCATTTTTCTAACAGCCTACACTCTAGAGTGATTCAGAATCTGCCTAGTCATGGGACCAGGCTTAACAGCTGTTTAGTGTAATTTCCTCAAAATGTCTGTCTTCCTAGGAAAAGGACAGGTTAAGATTTATGATAAAAGGTAAAACTGAGAGCAATTTAAAAAAAACCTGCTATATGCATGGGAAAAGGTAAAAAAGAACAATTTAACCACTACCCCTCCCCCCTCAAAATGTAGGTAAAAGGCAAAATATGAGAAAAAAAGCCAGAGGGAATTTGGAGTTAGTGAGAACACAGAGTTCTGAGTGGGGGGGAAAAAGTGACTCAGCAAAACCAAAGAAACATCTGGCAGGGTTAGTCATGGAGAAATTGGCAGTTGTGGTGATGGCTTCTTGTGAAAATAATTATGTACTATCCAACCAAAATTTGTTTCCATCAAAATTAGCTGGAAACCTGCACAATAAGAATCTGTTACCCTGACTGTCCCACATGCTTCTGCTCGCCACCTTGGTCACTCAGTCAGTCAGTTATCACATAGCACCGAGATTTGGAAAAACACTAATTTTACTTATTTATTTGTTAGTTAGCTAGTTACTTAGTTTGAGACAAGTTCTTATTAGATAGCCCTGGCTAACCTGGAACTAAGTGTAGACCAGGCTGGCCTCCAACTCACAGAGATCTACTTGCCTTTACAACCTAAGTGCTGGGATTAAGGGCATGTGGCTTAAAAACCCTCATTTTAAATTTTAGAGAAACATCTTCTAGTCTAAGTCTTAGGGTTTTTTTTTCAAACTCAAGGCTTAGTAGAGTGTCTGATCAACACACTTTCATAATGATCAATAGTTAACATTTTATTGTGTACATGCAATGATGAGAGATAAATTACAAATGAATCTCAGTTATGATCGTAGTTTAAAAAAATCCACTCAAAAGGAACCTTTAACCTGCACTTTTATTAATACAACACCATGTGGCTTAAAATTTTGTAGGGTAGCACTTTCTGCAAGAATGCCTTAATTCTCAATTTCTGAGACTTCTCATTGAATTTGATGTATAGAAATCCACTCAACAGATACTCGAATGCCTAGCAGCTGCTGGATTCTGTACTAGACTACAGATGTGCAGACTAAAATAAAAAGTTCCTCTCCTGTGAAGTATATCGTCTGTCCTACTTGGGTTTTAATGGTTTGAATGCTTTTCTGTCAGCATATGGAGTAGAGAGGAAACAATTTTAATAGTGTTGTTTATTGATAAATTTTCTTCTACTCCCTCCCAAGCAAAAAAATTTAAGCCTGCACTGGTCAGTCCTTCTAAAAGACATTTTTTAAAGATTCATTTTATTTTCTAAGAGAGAGAGAGAGAGAGAGAGAGAGAGAGAGAGAGAGAGAGAGAGAGAGAGAGAGAGAGAACAGATGCCTGTGGAGGTCAGGAACACTGGGCTGGATGCCCTGCAGATGGTTGTAAGCTTCCCAAAATGGGTGCTGGAAACCAAACTCAGGTCCTCTGCAGGATCAGTACATATTCCTAACCGCTGAGCAATCTTACCAGCTCCAAACAGGTATCTTCCACTCAGAAAATAACCTAGGAGTCTGAAAATCCCTCGAGCGAGTGAAAAAAAAAATGAATGAAACAGCCAACTTGAGAGCCCATGTGCAGTACATTTCGATCTTGTTTCTGTATTTACTTGTCGACATTTTCTAATAGCCTAGTTCACTGATGTTTGGAAGTCTATCCAGTCACTCTTGCCTTTGATGAGGATGCTTCATCTTCTCCTGAGTCTTTGTTCAAGGAAAGCCCTCAAGGCAGAGAGTAACTCTCAGTAAGTGAAGATAAGTTACAGAACCATGTGTAATGCTTAACTGGTTGTAACTATCATCTTTAAACCATTATTGTTTAACTTAGCATATTGTAACAGCACACAGAATGGCTACTCCTCTCCACCATTAGGAGGCTATGGAGTGTACAGCTAGCCAGGGAGAAAGGGCAAATACTCAAGTCTTACGAGGAACAAGCAGGATTAAGGTATGGGCTACACTGCCTTGTCCCACTGAGGGACTGAGAACGTGCTGGAGGACTGCTTTGGCTTTGGTAATACACAGGCTTCCTAGCACACGGCAGGTCCCCATGTCCTTAAAGCTTTGCTTACAACATAAAAGCTCTCAGGACCCTCTGGGGCACTCTCTTCTGCCCAGGTCATCAGAGAAGGGTCTTCCAAGGAAAGAAGAGTTTGAGCTATGTCGTTGTCCATTTGGGCCACTCTAACAAAATACCTTAGTGCTCACTTGGCAGCCTATACACAAGAAGGGGAGAATGGAGAGGAGGGAAAGAGGGACAGGAGGACAGGAGGACGGGAGGAAGAAGGGAAGGCACCCTTAGACTGCATAGTTTACAGTAACAGAAGTCCCAGTGCCAGAGGCTGAGAAGGCCAGAAGAGAGAAGGAGGTGCCCACAGATTCAGGGTTTTTCAAAGCCTAGTTCTGGGCTTCATAGACAGTGACTTGTATCCTCACATAGTAGGGGAGGACAGGCACCCCCCCCCACATTTTCATAAGGGCACTGATGCTTTATATAATTCATGAGAATGAGACCTTTTGATGTAATCACCTCCAGAAACCCCCTCCCACCTCCCATTGATATTATTGTACCCCGCCAAAGGTTCCACGACATGAATTTTCAGGGCACAACAACATTCAGATGATGGTAAACTGGAAAGCAGAGGGACAGTAGAGCCTGGAGCAGAGGGCTGAGGTCTGTGGGCAGATGATAGGTTTTGGAATACAAGAATGTGAGACATGTCTCCACATTAAAGCCCCAGGGCAAAGCCTGAGGCTGATGTTACCAGGCTATCCCCGAGGAAGCTCACTCTTCCGGTTATAAAATGTCAGCAGAGTTGAGAACTGAAGAATTGAGTTGAGGTCACATCAAACAAACAAACGGAGCAGAACCCCCCACCTACAGATGGGTAGAGGAGAAGTGGAAGGGGCTTCTATAAGAAACCATGAAAGAGGGGCTGGAGAGATGGCTCAGTGGTTAAGAGCACTGGCTGCTCTTCCAGAAGACTGGGTTCAATTCCCAGCACCTACATGGCAGCTCACAACTGTAACTCCAGTTCCAGGGGACCCGACACCCATGGCAAAACACCAATGCACATAAAATGAATAATAATAATAGTAGTAGTAGTAATAAAAGAAACCATGAAAGAAGTCGAGGTGGGGTTTAGTGATTGACTTGGGTGGAGCAGGAAGCGGGGGCATGTCTGGGCACACAGGAAGGTAGCACCACAGGTCAAGACCACAAAAAGGGGGGCAGCTTAGATGAGCTTAGGGACTGCTAGCACAGAGTAGAAAGTGGGGCACAGCTTAGAGGGGAAAATGAGGCTGAAAAGAGAAATCGGGAACCATGCTGGACAACATCCCCTAGAAACATCTACAATATTAGCAACCCTAAAACAATTAACAGGAGCTGTTCAGCCTGATATAAAGAAACATGTTACAGTTCACGAGTCCAGGAAGCTCTTAGAACCAACAGAATCTTCCTCCATGTCTCCTTTCAGTCAGTTTCTGTGTCCCAGTGCCTAAAAGTCACCAACAGCCCCAGACTCAGGTCCCCTTGGCTTTGTCACACTGCCATACGATCCAGGTGTCCCTGATGGAGGCAGGAACCGCTCATCTGGCAATCTCTGTAACCAGAGGAATACTCAAGTCTGAGTCATGTGACCTACCTTGGCGGCAGAGAGTGGGTCTGAGGCTAGAGCCACAGGTTGGTATAGCTCCCTGGCAGATGGCACATTAGTTGTTTTCCTGAGGTCGTGATAAAAGAACCCGACAAATAGCAAGTTAAAGGTAAAGAATTTATATCTACTTATAGTACCAGAGAGAGAGAGAGTCTACTGTGGCGGGGAAAGCATAGAACATGAGGCTGGACTGGCAGTGAGGAATCAGAGAAATCAAATGTTATCCACACACAGGTAGTAGGCAGCGGGAACAGGAAGCTGGGTGAGGCTACATATCCTCAAAGCCTGTCCTCAGTGATGTACTTTCTCTAGCAAGGCTCTTAAGGATTCCATAACCCCTTAAACAGCACCACCAACTGGGGGCCAAATGTCCTAATCCATGAGCTTATGGGGGACACTTCTCATTCAAACCCTCACTGACAGGAACAAGAGCTACTGCTGGGCCTACAACAAAGAAGTCCTCGGTGTGTGGCTGGAGGAGGAAGGTGACCTGGGAGAATATGCAGGACTATCCAGAGATTTGGAAAAGGACAGGATATTAAGATTGCAAAAAGAAAAGACCATGAAGTTAAAGTGGCAAAAATCCAGTTATCTGTGTGGTTATAACAGCTACTAAAAGACCCAGCCACTAAGGATAAATTCCCGTGGATCTTGTTAAGTTTCTCACTTCTTTGGATTATCAAGAAAGGAAGTAACTGTTGACTTGAGAGGTACATATCAGTGATTCAGATCAATTCCCCGAACTTTCTTGATTTCTCTATCATCAAGGTTACTCATGGTGTCAGTCTAGCTTGCTCTGACCTAAGCATCATTCATCTAGGAATTTGCCTTTATCAGTGCTTTAAAAATTAGAAACTTGATGTGGTGTGAAACTATTTCTGGGGAGACATGAACAAAAGTCTACTCACTCCAGAAAGGGAACTGGTGACAGATCAAGGTAGCAACACTACCAAAGTCCAGTTTGGTAGCAAATGAGCTTATTGGGGTTTCTTATGAGAGTATGGGTGAAGGGTAATTATAGAAGTAGGGATGACTTAAAGGCAGCTTTCTCACCAAAGCCTACCCCAGCATGAATGAAAACTCACAAAAGCTAGAGCCTTGGAGCTCTCTGCACAACTTGTAGCCAGCTCGACAGATGAGAGAGTCTCTTCTCCTCAGCAGTCCCTACTGCTTCTATAACCATGGGGAGGGAGGAGCCTTGTGAATCTGATAAGTTTCAGGGACTTCCTGAGACTTCTGAGTTGTTTATTTCCTAAGTCTTAAATAGCCTACCTTTAAGGCAAATTTTTGTGAGTTTAAGGCCAGCCTGGTCTACAGAGTGAATACCAGGACGTCCAGGGCTATATAATAAAACCCTGTCTCAGAAAACAAAACAGCAACAACAAAGTCTTCCTAAGTATTGGGGGCTGGAGAGATGGCTCAACAGTTAAGAGCACTTGTTGCTCTTGCAGAGGAGTTCAGTTCCTAACATCCACACCAGGTGGCTCAGCCTGGCCACCAGCATTACCTGCATGTAGCGCATACACACACACACACACACACACACACACACACACACACACACACACACTATTTCCTGAGTACTAATGAGCTTCCCTCCATGATGGAATTTTTCTGTTCAGAGGAAATTGCTATACAACACCCAAATGCTCAGATTCTACCAGCAGGCCTCAGACAATAATGAATGGACAGTTCAGACATGGTTACAATGGTTTCTGTCATAGGCAGGAAGGATCCTCTAAGAATTCAGGAACCCTACAAATAACTTTGTTTCCTCTTTTATTTCTTCTTAACTGACATCATGTCACCGGTGGAAAAGCAGATGATCATCTAGAAACTCAGAGTGAATCTCAGGACCATGCTATGATCTTTCTACCATTAAAAATGGCCAGAAAAAAAACATCATTAACTCATTAAGTCTTTATAGTAATCCCATCTGAGATAGATAGAAACTTGCATTTTATAAATGGGTTAACTGAAGCCGAAGGTGGCTGGTCAAGTTGTTAGATGGTACCGTGGGATACAACCTCGTAACCACAGTGCTACACTGCCTCTCTACTGAGTGTGCCACAACACACACTCCCCGTGGAAGCACTGTAGACATTGCAGCATAGATTCAAGTCCTCTTCTCGTCTGCCCTCAGTGTCCTCTGCCTTGTGAAGCTGCACCTCTCTGGAGTTCCTGGCTTCAGGAAATGGGGATTTTCCAAAAGAAAACTGAGCCAAAGCTGCCATTGGTCAAGAAGAAAGGGCTCTTTCTTCTCTTTGTCCCCAGCTTATTCTGTTCTTGTATTTCCACATTCAAGCTGTGTCCCTACCCAGAAGAGAGAAGAAAAAAGAAATTGTACCTGAAAAATGGCTCATTCGCCCGAGAACATGACATCAACGCCCTCCCCCCCCCCCCCCAGCAGTTACTCACTGAGAACTGTGGGTCATGTTTCCGACTAAGAACCTGGGTAGGGAAGCCCTCTCAGACTTGCTAACTGAGTTTATGGGTATGTTTGACGGTAATCCCTTCCGCCTATCAACCTGCCATTCTACATCGCTTCTCTTACCTGTCACTTCATGTCTGTTTATCATCATGATGCCTCCACTCTGGCTCCAGATGGGACTTGTGATGCGGTCAACCTGCATTTGCTTCGCTCTATTTGTTCAGTGGTTCCTCCTTACCCCAGGGCTCTGGAGGGAGTCCCCCACCCCATCCCAGAGCAATGGAGAGAGTCCCCCTCCCCCTGGTGCGTAGCTTTCTTCTGTGAGATGTCCAGTGACCACCCTACTGACCTGGCTTCCCAAAGCCACTCACTTCCATAAACCTAGTCAAGTTTTCCTGGTGATGACCTCAGAGCCTGCCTCTGGGACAAGTTAAAGATTTATTTTTATCCTTCTCCCCTGCGTGTGTGTGTGTGTGTGTGTGTGTGTGTGTGTGTGTGTGTGTGTAGGGGGTAGAGAGAGTCTGTCTCACATGGAGGGGGGGGGGCGGGACGGAATCTGCAGAGGAAAGAGAGAAAAGGTGTTGGCTCCTCTGGAGCTGGAGTAACAGATGGTTGTGAGCCACCTGATGTGAGCGCTGGGAACCGAACCCTTGGAAGAGCAGTGATCACTCTAACCCAGTCAACCATCTCTCCAGCCCCACGGGGCAGGTTAGAGGGCACTGCTTCCCAGGTGTCAGGCTCCCCTGTGCTCTTGCTCTGGGTTAGTCTCATGTCACCTTTGAAGCAGCCTAAGAAAAAAATGTCGTTGGTGTCAGCAGAGCCCACAGCTGAGGCTGAGCGCAGGAAAAATAACTTGTTCTTTTTCTCTCTCCCGTCAGAGGCACTTAGGCATTTGGTAGGCAGGTTCCTGTCATCATTAAGGGCAATGGCAGGAGAACAAGCCCACTGGGAAGCTGTTGTTATGGAGGCAGCATGTGTCTGTGAGAGGGAAAGAAAGAGAATCTTAACTCTATAATCCTGAGGAGTGTGGAGTCTGGATTGAAACAAACCATAAACAGCTGCAGTAAGTCCCCACATACCTCAAGGAGAGATAAAGGAAAACTGGATAGCAAATCAGAGAAAGTCATCCGCCTATTTTCATAGGTGATATGTTACACCACAGACTCTGGAGTCCCCGCCATCTTTGAGCCTAGTGAGGTAGGGATAGTTTATCACAGCCTCCACCACGATGGGTTATGAAGACAGCAGGTGTGTCTAAGAGCACCACAAGTGTGATTCTTCCACATAGAAATCCACATGCTCTAAAATACTCAAGGGAATGGCTTCCTCCAGTCTGTGTCGGTTCCTGCCTCTGCCTCTTTTCCTAATAGCTGTGACGCCCCCAGCAGCGCAGGCTTGCTCCTGGTCACCTTTAGTCTCTGAAAAGATGTGCTGTCTCCCCACGTGGGCACATGAAGATACGCTTCCAGGATTTGGTTGTAATTACCATGGGAGAATGTTCTGGTCCTGGACTCCTTCTGTGCCCGTGACCTGTTGGGCAGGATACTAAATTGTGCTTTAGTTAGCATTTCAAAGAGCTGATTACAACAAGTTAGACATTCACTTCAGTTCATCCTGGAGCAAAGAACACTGAGTTATGAGGTCATGCTGAGTGGCCTAGTTGTCAAGATTGAGTGCAGATACGGAAAAGCACACCTGCTCTTGACACTGAGGGAGAGAAGTGTGTGTGTGTGTGTGTGTACACACATGCACATGTGTGTCTAACCGTTTGGTTTCTCAGAGTTTTTGTTTGTAACAGAGAGCATGGGACCAGGGCTTTGATCTTGTATTCTATGATCTGCTACTTAAAATATTGATTCTCTGGGTCAGAACTTAGTCTCACGGCTGATCTGTGCCAATCAGGTTGAATAATGATTAAGTCCAAGTTTATCTTAAAATTTTAATTGTTGTAATTATGTTTAATGATTATAATTAGTAGTTCCTCTGAACATTCCTTCTGAAGTGACTTGTTCAAAGCATCCAGGTGCAAACTGGTTATGAGAACTGATAGCCAGCTCAGCCCCCTCATTTCTTTTCACTACAATTAACTCAGACATGGGGACCATTTGCTTGCGGGTCTGGTTGTTTTAGTTCAGTGTTGGCACATGCAGTAATTATGGTTGTGTGCTCTTACTGTGGTCCACTAGGACTTAGACTCAGCACTGTCACCCGATCCTGTGAGGGCCATACTAGTCAGCTCTTGACAGACTCGAGTGGGTATACTAGCAAGACACATCGCCCGTGAAGGGGCACGAGGCTCTGCGTCTGCTCATCAGCACCATCACTTCCCATTGTAAGCAGTGAGATGCTGTTCTGGGAAGGGCTTTGGGGATGGGAGAACTGAGAGGTGCAGGCCAGAGAGTGAGGTGGGAAGCAACTGTCTGGGACTCTCCTTGCACAGGCTCCCTGCAGGCACACACACTGGGTTCTCCCTTCGATTGCCAGCTCCTGACCTCACAGTTCTTCAGTTTTCTTGCTGACGGTAGACACATACTGAGAAAGTGTCCTCAGCACTCGGCACCTAGTATTCCCACCTTCACGGTGTAGCTGCTGAAATCAACAGGATGTGTTCGCCTGCACAGTTCATAAACAAGTCACTGGTTTTATCAGCATTGATAAGTTCTGTCTGGGCTACTCATGTTTAGTCATTAATAACACTCTTGATGTTTGATTTATCTCTCATGTAAACCCCGGGAGGCAGATACTCCAACAATGCTGACTTGCCCCTTGAGAAAACTGTGGATTGCCAAGGCCAACGCCATTTGCCCAGGATCAAGTGTCCAGGGTGAATAAAGCTGCAGCTCACAGCATCTGGCCCCAGAGTGCGTGTGCTTAAACCCACCCCAGCCTGCTAGCATCTAAGCCTAAGCTCCTATAAAACACCATCAAGGAGAACGTTCTGCACGGCACTCCTAGTCCCCCACAGAGCCTAGAGGGGTGAGGGCAGGAACATGGCGCTAGAGCTGTGTCACACTCATGACACATGAGCAAGAGTGTTGCTGAGGCCTGGGGAAAGCCTTCGGCTTCCTGGGGAAGCATTTTTCCTTTCAGTCTCATCAGGCTGGAAGGATTTATCCATTAAAGTGATGACTCAGACTTAGAAAACTAGTAAAAGTGCTTGCGTTGCACACACATACACACACACACACACACACACACACAAAGGTAGAACAGCTTCAAGTAATGCTGCAGTGCCCTTTTACTCACGGCCCATGGGAGACAAGGAAATTTTTAAATTCCCTTTTCATTTTGCTCTGTTTTTCTCTAATTGTCTGTTCCCTCCAAAGGTGAATTCAGCTTTGGTTGTTTTGTTCATTCCAAAGGCGTTAATGTTGACATAGTGTTCAATTAACCCCGAGGGAGGGCGGAGGGAGGGATACTCTCGGAAGTTGATCCGCCCTTTCCCACACCTGCTCGACTGCCCCAGCCACTTCAGTCAACAAAACTAGTCAAAGAAGCAAACAAGCCCCCAGTCCACCCAACCCTCAAGTTCATTTCCCATACGCTCATTTGAGTGACGTGTGACATTTGAACTTGGCTGTACAAGCCAATGACAATAGTTGGTTTTATTATGCAATGCCTAAAACTTCACTGGATGTCTTCAGGTGTTGAAAGCAACAAAAGTCCTCAGTGAATATTACAGTAACAAAGCAGTTTATGACTCCAACCAGGCAGGTTTCTTTTCAAAACAAATTCCCACAGAATGAGGCAGCAGGACTTTGGGGTGCCATGGGTTAGGAGGTCAGCCCTGGACAGGCATGAAGGAGGCCCAGAGAGCCAGACTGGAATCCCAAGCTACCCCTCAGAGTTCCCAGTTGCAAATCCCCATGAGGTGGAGGGTTGGGGAGATCTCAACAGGATACAGTAGTCCTACTACGCTTTCTTGAAACAAATGGATCAAGAGCGCTGTACAAAGTGCCACTTGACATCCCACATCCTGGAGGTAAGCAGAGACACCCAGCGGGTTACGTTTTTGCTTATGCTTTGAAAATGCATAATCTTTCTCTGTGTGTAAAAAAAAGAATTCAACTTTTCAAAGCAAACTGGTATTCCAAGAAGCAAATTTTCTACACCAAAAAAATTGCTAGGTTCGGATGTGACTCATTCCCTGTTATGAAACAGAGTATATCTGTGCCTGAAGACCCAGCAGTATCACCCTAGGAATGCAATTTTGTATCGTAAGTGGAATGGATGGAGTCCTTTATCAACCACATGAATGCTTTTTTTTTTCCCTAAGAAAAAGTGTTGGCAAAGAGTTTACCGGGTGTAGATTTTAAAATTATTAATAGATCAGAAATATACTCCTGGGTTAAATTACACAGGTACTTTTTTTTTTTTTTATAAAACATTAATCTAACAGGAGAAAATCAGACTTCAACGCAAAGAAGATATCCTGGTCTCTATTCTTTGCCTTGTTCTGCTTGAGGAGAGGTGGACAGCGAGGCCTCCGTGGCTGAGAACAGGGAGGAAGCTGTTCAGGACCCTGCAGGAGCTAGAAGCCTGGCTTACACCGTCTGGTTGTTCTGAATTCTGAAGGCGCACTGTGAGGAAAAGGGGTCCCCATGGTTGACAATCAGCACTCAGAAGTGGTGGCTGGTGGAACTGCAGAGGTATCTCAGCCCGGCTTCCCACGGCCCTGACCAGTGTCACCATTGCTTTGTCCTGGGTGACTCCCCCGCCCCCCCCCCCCGCCCCCCAACACACACACCTCAGAGAAACCTACAGGGGAACCCAGGTCTCCGGTAACACTGTCTGGATTTGAAGTTGCCTACGTGTGCCATTTCTGCCTTGTTGAGGGAAAGGAGAGTGTTTTTAAAGAACTCCAGCACCAGACACCCAGTTGGCACATCACAGATGTTTGTTGAATTGGGTAGAATAAACTAGGCTCTAGAAGGACACATAATTGGTTCTGTGGTGCTGTCTCTATTAATGAAGCAGCTGTGACCTTACCACAGAGATGTGGGCATCAGGACTCAGAGTGACAAGGAGGAGGTGTGCACCGATGCTTCTCTCTGGCCAGACCCTGTCCTCACAATACCCTTCCCTCCGCTCCAGATGGGCTGGTCAGCGTCACTCTGACTCACAGAGATGCTGGAATATTCCCATTACTTGACGGTCCTCTGTGGTTCTTAGGGTGTCGGTGGGGGGTTCCACGAATTTCTGTGGAATGAATGAACCTGCTGCTGTTATTTACCTCAGGGACATCCAGGCCTCATGAACTGCAGCCTGGGCAGCGCTCTGAGGACCTTGGGTGTGGGCGCATGGAGACATGGCTATCCAGGTTGTTCAGCCTTCCACCCTTCAGCCCTCCCTGGGTGGGGCTGACTGTTCAGGTTTGGTGGATCCTCCTCTGACAACCGTCAACCCTTCCTTTGTCTGCCAGCTCCATCACAATGAACCCGGTGCTGCTTCTAAACCTATCTTCAGATCAAGAGTGCATTCACTGTTCTTCAGTATTTCTTTGGGATCATACTTCCTGAATTTTATCCCGCTCTTGTGTCTCGTCTTCATTTTCCTGAAGGAAAAAAACAAAAAAGAACTTTAAACTCCTTGACACTACGTTTGTTAGTCAGCTTTGCACGACTCTAACAAATCCTCGAGACAAGCAACTGAAAAAGAGGACAGGTTTATTTATTTTGGCCCGTGGTTTCAGGGGTATCAATCTATGGTTGCTTGGCTCTGTTGGTTTGGGACTGTGGTGATACAGAACATGTGGCAGCAGGGGACCTGTTGACCTCATGGTACTCAATCCTTCGCTTTCCCTGTCCTACTTGCCCCTGCCACATTTACAACCTACTCCTTACCTCATTGTTGATAATGCCAATCACTTGCATTTTTGGCTTTCGATTTGAGACTGGTTTTGTAAGACAGGGAAGTACATTTCCCAAGATTCCTTACCCCCTAGCTTCAGGACATTACATAGAAGGCTGTTGAGAGGAAGTGTTGGGTCTGGGGTCACACAATAATGGGGACAGACCACCAAAGTCTATTAAACCAGAAGCGGACTTTATTCCAGAAAACAAACAAAACAAACAAACAAACAAAACCAAAGAAAGAAGAGAAAATCACCACGGGGCACAAAAGCTTATCAGCTAGCTAAGAACGCAGCCAGAGTTTGGGATTCTGAGGCTGTGGTATTGGAGGTGGGTTCTGGCCCCCTTTTTATAGCAAGAAGTAAGCATTAGGCACGGACAAAAGAACTTGTACAATTCTGAAGCTAAACTTTTAGAGACAAATTGCTTTTTAGGTTTTACAGTTTTCCATTAACAAGGTTTTAGAGGGTTTCAGCTAAATGTCCCTATATGTCCTTCCTGACACAGTTAATTGACATTTGCCCACACCTGTAACTTTTCCTAACATGGCTGGGGTCCCATAGCGGGAGGAATACGAAACAAGGCAAAGCAGGTTGTCACACAGAACACATTTAAAGTGAACTTTGGTTTCGGTAGTGACTGGCAGGGGTTTATCGAGAATAACTAACCCCAGGGCTACAGAGGGCAATCTTTAGTAAAAAAAAAAGCTAAACATTTGGGTTTCTGACAGAGCTGCCCATCATAAAAACGGAGGGGCCCAGCTAAAGGCTAATCCCTATTTGCTGGCAAGCTTTTATTTTTTTAGGTTTATAATTTTATATTTCTAGATTCCTGGACCCTTCAGAAGGGAATGGTAGGAGGCCATTCCTCCGCCCCTCAGCCCTTGCTCTAGTGACCAGAGGGTCCTCCTTGGACACTCTGGGAAACCTGCTCCTAGGGTTTGCCAGAGCCATCTCTTCCTGCCATCTCCTGTCCCCAGGGGTGGAAGCACGTGCTCTTGATCCTCCTGAGATGGCTCTTCCATTATCTTCTCAACCAACCCCCTGCACCAGATCTGCTTGGTTAAGAAACCTAGAGCAGTTAAGAAACCTAGAGTGGTTTCTTTATAGCTTTCTTTCTTTCTTTCTTTCTTTCTTTCTTTCTTTCTTTCTTTCTTTCTTTCTTTCTTTCTTTCTTCCTTCCTTCCTTCCTTCCTTCCTTTCTCTTTCTTTCTTTCTTTCTTTCTTTCTTTCTTTCTTTCTTTCTTTCTTTCTTTCTTTCTTTCTTTCTCTTTCTTCCTTTCTTTCTTTCCTCCCTCCCCCCTCTCTCTCTTTCCTTCTTTTCTTCTTTTTCTTTCTTTCTCTTTCTTTTTTCTCTCTCCCTCCCTTCCTTCCTTGATCACAAGAGCCTTGTTGCTTTGGGACTGTGGTGAGACAGAACACACAACAGAGCGGGGACCTGTTGACCTCCTGGACTCAGCCCACTCTCACAATACCACATACTACATCTGACCTCATGGCAGCCAGCCCTCCCTTTCCTTCCAACTGCCCTATGGCATGAAGCTCTCTCACAAAAGGATAGGCATCTCTCAAAATAATTGTAATAACTGGTTGTTTGTGGATGATCTCTGAAATACTGGAAAGGGTGGTATGTTGTGAGGACTGTATATATGTCTGTAATTAGCATCCAAATACAGCTGTCCTTTGGTATCTTTGAAGGGTGGTTTCAGAATCCAGTAAACATTAAAATCTGCCTCTTCCTTCTACAAAGTGTTATAGTACTTGTTTATAAACTATGTGCTTACTCCAGCATACTTTAAAATAATCTCTGATTACTTACACTACCTAATACAATACAAGTGCTATCTACATAGCTGTTAGAGTGTCTCGACTAGCGAATTACAAGGAAAATGTCTATATGTATTCAATGTAAATGAAATTTGTCAGTACTTTTTATTTGAAGTTGTTTGGATCCGCGCAGAACCCACAGAAGTAGAGTGTAGACATACTCTTTGCAGACTGAACACTAATTTCTATTTCCTTTGGAGCAGTTGCATGGACGATTCCAGGCGTAGCAGACTGGAGAGCTCCTTTGCTGATCACTTGCTTTTCTTCTAACTCTGACTATCACTCACTCAGCACCGGGCCATTGAAGTCATTTACTCCTCAGCCAAGGATGCCAACGTGAACTCAAAGGACCTAGAAGATGGCTCATGGCGGCAGATTTCTGTTGACAAGACTCAGTGGGAAAGGTATGGTCTTTGGAGCCAGACACCCCAAAATTCAAATCCCAGCTTGGCATGTCCTGAGTTTGAGGAAATTGCTTCTTTAGATAAATCTTAGGTTTTTTTAGATATCAAACAGAGAGGAAGAGTCCCACTTTGCACTGTGCTGAGCACAGTAGATGACGGCACCTGGTACCTCACGGATGAGAACGGCTGTGGCCACACGTGCTGGCCTAGCGTGTCCTGAGCATGAGAATTTGGAAGGTCCCGTCTTAGTTGTAGGAAATAGGGCTTTGGCTGTCAGCTCATAGCCATGAGGTAACTCAAAGGAGGGAAAGAAAAAAAATCCTCAAGCGGGAAGAATCACGTTTGCTTTGTAAAATAAACCTTTACTGACTCATCCTGCCCACATCTGTACTGGTAGCAATTGGAAGCATTTTGTTTTTACATTTTCTTTCTTTCTTTCTTTCTTTTTTTTTTTTTTTTAAATACTGTTGCAAAGTAGTTGTGTTTCTTTTCTTGTCTAGTACATTTCATAAAGTGTTCACAATTCTAAATCAGAACAGCTATTGCTATGCATAAGATAAAGTATGATTTTAAAAGTAAATAATGTAAATAAATAAACCAGAACAGCATCTAACAGAGCACACAGGAATGTCACCTAGCTAACTCTGCATCTTGTGACATATTAGACATACACTCAGTGCTTGTTTCTAAAGTCATATTACCCTGTCCAGTAATTAAATGAGAGAATATGTCTCAATTTTTAAGTAAAATAATTGTTCTACATTGCCTTTCTTTGCATATTAACTGAATAGAACAACACTTATAAAATGTTTTACAAACTTAGCTTTTAAGTGAAAATGCTTTTTAGTTAGGCATCTGGGACAGGTGAAACCAGACACTAATGTATAAGACTTTATTAGTCTTAAGACTTTGACCCAATAGCTGTATGAGTATACAGTGAGTTTAAATTTAAACTTTAAAAATAATAACTAATTCTTATTGTATAATTTGAATGAAGTGAGGAAATGTAGGGAAAATTGAAAGTCCCCTTCTGCCCCCCCTAATTCTCCCCTGTCCACAACTGTCAGTCATTCTCCATCCTCCTGGATCATTGTCTACGTACATTCGTCTTCCCACACACCAGGAACCTGCATGGGTATCAGCTCTCTGTTTATTAGATAATTACATAACTGAGACTCAAGAGTATATTCTGAAGATATGGTTTTTTGTTGTTGTTGGTTTTTTGCTTTGTTTTCAATGTCTAGAAGGTGCTGTGTTCGATGCTGACTGCTACTCCCCTCATCCTTTAAAAACCTGCCCCTGCTGTGGGTTTTGAGTGGCTTCCTCCAGGCAGCAGGAGTCCTGGGTACAGAGCTTAGGGCTCTGAGGCACCCTGGGCTTGACTGCCAGTGGGTGTCCTCTTAGAGTGTCAGCAGGGCTCTTAAGGTAGCTGTCCCCAGCTGTCTCCCAGGGCTGACAGTGACAAGCGAGCACTTTCAGAGCAAAGACGCCAGATCTCCTGAGACCTTGTCTTCCCCTCCACCATCCCCACAGTATGGAAGGTGACCTCGTGCTAAGGTTGGCCTTTCAAGACCACAAAAGCAACTCTCGTTTATTTCCAGACATGCTTGGAAATAACCTAACAGATCCTTTAAGGAACCTAATACATTTGTTTTTACAAAAATCAGATTCCTTAAGTGAGTTCTTCTCTGGGTTTATCCATCAGGCCTATCTATCACAAATAGGATACACACACCAAAAACAAAACAAAACAAAACAAAAAAAGTTAAGATTTGAAATGTTTGACTTTCATAGCACAAAGGACTAGGTAAATATTGAATGGTGCTGATGGAAATACGTGACCTTGAGGGATTCAACAGGTGTTTTTCATTATGAATTGTAGACTAAATTCTAGCTTGATCAAACTCTATGCTTGAGGACATGACATCAAGGTTGTGCTCCAACTTGAGCTCTGTTGGAAAGACCTGATTTAAGATAAGAAAGTATACTGTTGATTTTATTTAACAATTTTGTTGAATATTTTTAGCATTTTTAAACCAGGGGGTAGGAGAAGGAAAGTCAATGAGAACTTGAATTGAAATTTTACGAAGTCTAACATCCAGAACACGGCTGGGAAACATGAAAAGGGATCCTGCATCCGAAGCCACCTCTCAGCGGGCTGATGGGTACAGATCTAAAAGGCTCAGGTGGGAGCAACCCAGAGCGGAGGGCTAGCAAAGAACAGCACTGAGAGAAAGCCTCGGCCCTCACCAAACAGAGACATTTGCCATAGAGGGCGACTGAGGGCCTCGATTAGCAGCTGGGGAGGTGTCTCCCCCCTCCTGCCCATTGAGAGCAGATGGCAGGAGCTGGTGAGCCTTGGTGTAGGGCACCACTGAGTTATCAGAACGCAGACTGGCAAATAGCCAGACACAACGTATTTTAAAGACCTAGTAGTTGAACAGACAGCACATAGGGCAATTCATTCTGAAGTAGTTCCTGATGAGAACAGTGAGGACTCGGGACCTGTCATTTCTTAAAACAGATGTCATAAGTCTGCTAATCATCTGCTTTCCTCCCTGGTGTGGAGGCCTTTTCAGATTAGCCCCTCAAAAGTGTCTGGGTGGTCACCTGAGTACCCCCAGTGTCCATGCTCAAGGTGGAGGTAAGCCAGTCAGTGCTCAGAAACATCGTAGTTCACTAGTGTGCACTCCAAATTCTCCTCTTGCTCTATTTTGATTTTTTTAAGACACTTTTCTTTTTTGAGGCAAAGATTCATGTATCCGAGGCTAGTTTCTAACTCATTGTGTAACTAAGCCTGGCCTTCAACTCCTGACCTCTACCTCTTAAGTGCCGGGATTTCAAGTATGCACCTTCATACCCAGCTTTCTCTGTTTTTAAAACTTTAAATAAAGTCTCTCCCCCAACATAATTATTCCTTAAAAAAGAAAAGAAAGATGTTAACTGATGGTCTCCTCTGTCCCTTTGTCCCTCCATCGCTCCCTCCTTGAGCACAGATATCCCTGTGTGTTCATCACTAATGTGCACCTTCAGCAGTTAGAAGACGCCTTGATATACAGCAGATGCTGTATATACAGATGAGTGCCTGAATACGGAGATGACAATCCCAGTTTTATATTTTTGATATCAAAAAGTGCATAACAGAACTACAGTTTTTAAAGCTCCAAGAGCAGACTCTGGATGATAGCCCGGCTCCCCTCCTCCCCCTTACACCTGCAGTCTATGCTTGTTAAAGAGCAGAACAGTGTTCAACCAGCTCGTCTTGCAGACTTCAAGTTGGGTGCCTTTGCTCAACTGGAATATAGCTGACCTACTGCTGCAGATCATGTCGAAAGGCAGTGGAATTCAGTGACACAGAGGGGTCTTGGTAGCAGGGACACAATTATGTAGTCTAGAGCATTTGTCTTGCAAATTGTATAGACTAGAAAACACAATTTGTACTGTGCTTCATTATGTGCATGAGCTCCATCCATGACTGACTGCTGTCTCCAACAATAGAGCCAATTCATGTTCCGGGATGGGAAATAAAACTTTCGTATGCACAAACAAAGCAAGCTCATAGTTTGGACTCTGCCACTGAGAAATTGCACAGAGGGCCAGACTGTCAACTTAGTGATGCTGGAATTGGAAGCAAGGGGCATGTTCCCAGGACTCATCATCCCAGCTGCTTATGTCCTTCCCAGGGGTATCTCTACACTCTCATGGGCCTGGGGAAGCTGTGCTGGACAGCTTCCTTCAGTCCACCAACTCTAGTCTTTCAGGATGGGGAGAATGAGCCAAAGTTTATTTCCAAAACCTCCTTTTGTGTAAGTCTACAGGAAAAATGCATTACTCTTTGACATGTTACTACCTCAATCAAGTCTTGCTGCGGCCTGAGAATCATTGCGCCTCACTGATAGATTGGACACACATGCACCTGAAGGTAGTTCTTGAGTGCTCATTGAAGTGAAGGGGTGGACATGGCTCCTGTCTGATCTACTGGGCGGCTGATCCTCAGTAGTTCAGGTCTTCAGAGGGTGTCCATTTATCCCTTCTCTAAATACTAGTTTAACGTTCTATTTCCCACATCTGCTGCCTCCTCACATAAGCAATCTCCTGAAATCATGGATTCATTCTCCCAAACAGTGTCCTTCAAGGGAAGAAGAATAAGGCGACTTACTGACCAAACATGCTGCTCCCTGGCAATTTATTGTTGCCTATAAATTAATGAGTTGCCCTTTGAGCTTGACACAAGGCAATGAGTAGTGAAGAAGTCACATAGCTTCAGAGAGATGAGGCCCAAGGTCAGTTGACATTTTGTTTCTATGAGGGGTCCTTACTCCATTCCCAATGCCACGGCCTCTCTGCGTGAGGTTGCTGCCTTTAAAAACTCTTGGCTCCTTGTGCGGTGGGCCTAGCCCATCTATCTCATTGTCCCTTGGTTTTGGTTCAGCCCATGATTTATCTATGGATTAGCTCTATCTTTGGAACATGAACAGATGAATTAACAAGAGACCAGATAGAAAAGCCTGTCTATCTGGAGAGCCAGTGCTCCCTTATCACCTCTTGAACAATGTACCTATAAGACCTCAGCCAGGAAGCCTATGAAGGCCACGGTGTGAGCCCATCAAGTGGAGGGTGGCAGCTAGAGGCTTCTCTGAGGCAGAATCTATTCGTATCATCTTCAGGATGGTGAGCTCCCTGAAAAATGTCCAGAGATGCAGAATTGCTCACATATTCGAGGCATTGATCAGAGTTGGCTCTCTTCCACTGACTACACATTGCATGACTTTCTTCACTAACCTGGGAATCCTGCAATAACAATCAGTTTCTTTATATAACTCTGTGCGATATCCACTCAGAAATATAATATCATCAGTGATTTAAAATTTCCTGTTGTCCACATTTCAAAAAAGTAAAAAGAAAAAAAAATGAAATGAATTTTGAGTACATGTTTTACTTAATCCAGTATTTCTCAAACATTGTTTTTTCAATATGGGATTGATCTAAAATTATTAATGAGATGTTTGGCATTGGTATTTTGCTTTTGGTAGCAAGTCTTCAAACTCAGTACATGATCTGTACTGGCAGAACATCTGGGTTTGGGACAGCTGCATTCCACGTTCTCTGTAGCCATGTGTTGCCAGTATGAGACTTCGTATCCCACAGTCTTCCCAATGTTCTCAGTAGGGCCTGCTAAGTTCAGGGACAGCATCAGCTTCTGTCTTACATTGCCCCTGCTTCTGAGAAGATCCAGGATAATCGCTTCAGATGAAAACCTTAAATATGACCTCCAAGTGCTCTCCTGTGTCACCACCATGAGGTTGTGACGTATCTGATGAACCGATACTCCATGATGGCCTTCCATAGGACCTACAGCTCAAAGCTATGAATCTGCTGGACAGAGCAGGATTGAAGTCTGTGGCCATGGGACTGACCTATCACGAGGCTCCAATCTGAATGAACAGGTAACTAGACAAGTTGCATGGTTCCTCTGCATCTGGCTGGCAACTCCTGACTCTGCCCTCCTCTTCCCAGCATTCTTAGTTTGGTCTCCCTGCCTGGCTACTGGCCAATCAGCATTTTATTAAACCAGTTCAAGTGACAAATCTTTACAGCATACAAGAGAATTACTTCACAGCACATCTCTACTCAGATATTCTCTGGAGTTGGTGTCCCTGCTGAAGTGGGGCTGGCGTTTACACTGGTGGATAGTTTAGTTCGAGAAGGATGGCAGCATGCAGTGAGAGAGGGAGGTGTGCATGGGTCGAGCAGAAGCCGAGAGCTCCTGCCTGAATATTTACTCAATTGACCTTTGATGAGAATCCACTACTTGCTCCAAGCATTGTGCAAAGTGGTGGCCAGAGCTCACATCAGGGGATTCTCTGACCACAGGATCTGGACTGGTCATAAAGGGCAGACTTGTAGCAAAAGAAAGCCCTGTGTTCAAGTCATGAAATTGTTACTCCTCTGTGACCACGGGCATGACATTTATCTACTCAGAGTTTCTACTCTTTCATTTTATTTTTTTATTATTAAATTTTTTAAAATTTATTTTACATACCAGCCACAGTTTCCCCTCCCTCCTCTCCTCTTGTTCTCTTCCCCAATCTCCGTTCTACCCCCCCCCCCCATCCACTTCTCAGAAAGGGTAAGGCTTCCCATGAGAGTCAACAAAACATGGCACATCAAGTTGAGGCAGAACCAAGCTCCTCCTCCCTGCATCAAGGCTGAGTGAGGCATCCCACCATAGGGAATGGGTTCCAAAAAAGCCAGCTCATGTGCCAGGAGCAGGTCCTGGTCCCACTGCTAGGGGCCATAAACAGACCAAGCTACACAACTGTCACCTACATGCAGAGGGCCTAGGTCGGTCCCATGCAGGCTCCCTAGCTGTCTGTCTAGAGTCTGTGAGCTCCTACAAACTTGGTTCAGCTTTTTCTCTGGGTTTCCCTATAGTTCGAATTGCTAAATGGTCTTATAATAAAAAACCTGGAACCAGATATTGGGGTAAATGCTGGAAGATCAGAAGAAACAAAGAAACAAGCCACAGCCAAGTCTTACCTCTAGGACTCCTCAGCCTGAAAAAGCTTCAGTTCCTGTCTCCTCATGCTTTATATACCTTTCTCCGCCCAGCCATCACTTCCTTCCTAGTGCTGGGGATAATGGCGTGTGTGCTTCACAAATACTAGGATTAAAGTGTGCTGCCACTGTCTGGCTCTGTTTCTCTCCTAGACTGAATCAATCTCATGTAATATAGGGTGGTTTTGAACTCACAGAAATCCAGATGGAGCTCTGCCTCCCGAGTGCTATGATTAAAGGTGTGTGCCACCACTGTCTGGCATCTATGTTTAATCTAGTGGCTTGTTCTGTCCTCTGATCTTCAGGCAAATTTTATTGGGTGCACAATATATCACCACATTACCCCTTCATTATCCTGACGACCCCCCCTTGCTTATATTACCCCTCCTCCCTCTCTTCAACTGGACTCCTGGAGCTCGGCCCAGTGCTTGGCTGTGGATCTCTGATGCTTCCATCAATTACTGGATGTAGGTTCTATGATGAAAATTAGGGTATTCACCAATCTGATTACAGGAGAAGGCCAGTTCAGGCACTCTCTCCACTATTGCTAGGAGACTTAGCTGGGGTCATCCTTGTGCATTCCTGGGAGTTTCCCTGGTACCAGGTTTCTCCCTAACCCCATAACGGCCCCCTTTATCAAGATATCTCTTTCGTTGCTCTCCCTCTCTGTCCCTCCCCCAACTCAACCATCCTGATCCCTCCTGTTCCCAATCCCCTTCCCCTTCCCTCTGCACCACCCCAGTTTACCCAGGAGATCTCATCTATCTCCCCTTCCCAGGGTGATCCATGCGTCCCTCTTAGGGTGCTCCTTGTTACCTAGTTTCTCTGGGGCTGTGGGTTGTAGCCTGGTTGTTGTTTGCTTTACATCTACTATCCACTATGAGTGAGTACATGCTATCTTTGTTCCACACAATAGAAACAGAAGGAACATTGCCATAATCTTTTTATGAGGCTACAGTTACCCTGATACCCAAACCACATAAAGATGCAACAAAGAAAGAGAATTACAGACCAATCTCCCTCATAAACATTGATGCAAAAATACTCAATAAAATATTGGCAAACTGAATTCAAGAACACATAAAAAAAATTATCCACCATGATCAAGTAGGCTTCATCCCAGAGATGCAGGGATGGTTCAACATACAAAAATCTGTCAGTGTAATCCACCATATAAACAAACTGAAAGAAAAAAAAACCACATGACCATCTTATTAGATGATGAAAAAGTCTTTGACAAAATCCAACACCCCTTTATGATAAAGATCTTGGAGAGATCAGGGATACAAGGAACATGCCTAAACATAATAAAAAGCAATATACACCAAGCCAACAGCCAACATCAAATTAAATGGAGAGAAACTCAGAGCGATTCCACTAAAATCAGGAACAAGACAAGGCTGTCCACTCTTTCCATATCTATTCAGTTTAGTACTTGAAGTTCTAGCTAGAGCAATTAGACAACAAAAAGATTTGCAAATGATATGATAGTGTACATAAGAGATCCTAAAAGTTCTGCCAGGGAATGCCTACAGCTGATAAACACCTTCAGAAATGTGGCTGGATACAAGATTAGCTTAAAAAAATCAGTAGCCATCTTTATACAAATGATAAACAGGCTGAGAAAGAAATCAGGGAAACATCACCCTTTGCAATGGCCACAAACAATATAAAAAGTCTTGGAGTAACTCTAACCAAACAAGTGAAAGACCTGTATGACAAGAACTTTAAGTCTTTGAAGAAAGAAATTGAAGAAGATATCAGAAAATGGAAATATCTCCCATGCTCTTGGATAGGTAGAATTAACATAGTAAAAATGACAATCTTACCAAAAGCAATCTACAGCTTCAATGCAACCCCTATTCTTCCATTTTAGAAAGAAATGATGGGTCAGATGTTCATGCGGCTAGTTCTACCTCTTGATTCTATCTTTTTCTACAACTCTGTTTCACAGGGTGTGGGGAGTGGATTCTGTTTAATAAAACAAACAAACAAACAAACAAACAAAAAAAAAAACAAAACACCAAAACCCAGTATTTCTGAGCTGGATTTTAACACAAGGCTCCTCTACTAAGATGATGATGTATGTCTCATATGAGTCTGACATAGGGAAAAGTTACGTCTACAGGTGACTCAAAAAACTTGGAAATGAGCTTTCAAAGGAGCCACAGCTTGGCACTCCTCTACTGGCCTACGGTAATACTATTGAAGAATGCCATTTCCTCTCTAGCGGTTCAGAGCGTAACAAAGAGCTCATTTGAGCAGTGGAGAAAGTGAAAGGCCTCTGTGTGTTATTGAAGAGGTCTATCCAGATGTCTGTAGTTAAGACAGACATTCACAGCCATCATCTGCCCCAAGAACAGACACTGTAGCCGCACTGATGTGTTGTGTTAACGTTCCTATTTCCAGCAGTGCTGAATACTCAAGGGATGCCATAGCTCTTAATCTCCAAACAGAATCTTCCCTGTGTCACCTGCTTTAACAGAGAGCCAAAACCCAACCCAAATTTGATACTGACTTTCCCCTCTTAATTGTTAGAGAGCTACATTTCATTACTTTAAACAGATTCAATAGAAGGTATCCAATCTTCGGAGTTAGCAGTTCAAGCCTTCAGTTCTCTAGGCCCTTACAGTATCCCTGTGTTCAGTTGGTATCAGCCCTGTGAACAGCCCGCACATATAAGGAAGACAGCACATTACTGTGGTGAGGCCTCGGGCTTTGGGCGAGAGCTTGATTTCAGATTCTGGTTCTGTTACTCACAACCATGTCACTTTGCCAAATTCTAACTTCTTTTTTTTTTTATTTTGCAACACAATTCAGTTCTACATATCAGCCACAGATTCCCTTGTTCTCCCCCCTCCCGCCCCCCTCACCTTCCCCCCCAGCCCGTCCCCCATTCCCATCTCCTCCAGGGCAAAGCTTTCC